>NW_015173673.1:1068509-1070835 GCF_001447785.1 Gekko japonicus | reverse complement strand
GGTTGTGTCTCTGTCTGGACCTGTTTTTCGGAACCTGCAGGAATAGTTTGGGAGGGAGACTTTTGAACTCCAAGGAGTATCCGGCCATCACTGTTTCCAATACCCACCTGTCCTGGACAGTGAGCTGCCAACGGCTTGCAAATCTTTGTAGACGTCCCCCTATTCCTGCAGCATCCTGTATTTCTGGATAGTCATACTGTTTTGAAAAGCCTGAGCTTGATTGTCGCTTGTTCTCCCGAAAGGACTGAAAGCGTCGTCTCTGTTTTCCCTCCCTTCTTCTGGATGGGAGTGCCTTTTTCTTGTCCTTGTCCTCCACTACGTACTTGTCCATTCCTTCACCAATGAGATTGATGCCTTTAAAAGGCACTGCAGCCACCTTGGCCTGTCCACATCCCAGCTTCGAAGCCACGTGTTCCGCCTAGCCACCACACTAAATGACATCGCTCTTGCTGACATCTGTAAGGCGTCTAGGGAAGTATCAGATGCAAAAGCCGCCGCCAGGGCAATCTTTTTAATTTCATCTTTGAGATCCTTGGGAAGCTTGCTATCTGCTTCTGCCAAGTCTGAAGCCCAGGAGAAGGCTGCTCTTGCGAATAAAGATCCTGTCGCCGAGGCTTTTAGCGCATTTGCTGAAGCTTCAAAGTCCCGGCGTAGAGCCTGTTCTATTCTCTTGTCGCATAGATCTTTGGGTAGGCCATCTGCTTCCATTGGTAGCACCGAAGTAGATGTCAGATTGTTCACAGGGTCGTCCACCAGTAGTAGCAGCCTCTGGAACTAAGCTATAAAATTTTGAGAAGACAGGGTGATTGGCTCTGGCTCTAGCTGGTGTCTCCCACTCCGCCTTTATCAGACTGTAAAAGGCAGCTGGGAGCGGAACTCCTGAGGACTTTACCTGAGGACTTTACTCCTGCTTTTGGGAGAGATTTTTCTGCCCCTGCAGGAAATTCTGGGTCAGGTTCCTCACTACTCTTTGGTTGTGTAGTGAGCTCCAATACTCTAAGGACCTTTGGGAGCATTCTAGAGTATAACTCTTGGGGAAAGAGCCTGGTTTGAGAAGATATAACCTGTTCTTCATCAGATAATTTCCCTTCCTCCTTGGAGGAAGAAGCCTCTGAACTCTCTGATTCCTCAGACTGATCCTCCAGGGGAGGACTGAATTCCTTATGGGTAGAGTCCTTTTTCTTTTCTTTGGTTTTGGAATGGGGGTAGACTCTCTGTCCCTCTGCTTTTTTCCCAGAGAGATTCCACTATCAGTGCAGGTCCCTTCCCCCTCAAGTCTGGATTCCTGCATAGCTGCTCTAATTTCCCTCCTCATCTCAGATCTTAGCCACGAGAGCAAGGAGGATTTTGCAGCATCTTCTGATGCATCGAAATCTATATTTCTCCCCTCCTCCCCCCTCTGGCTGCTTCCTGGGTAAGGCAGAGTAGAGGATGAGGCACTAGCAGAGCCCAGACCACCTACCGCACCCTCTGGCTCGAGTGAGGCCGCCTTCATTGCCATTTTCCCGCCAGAAAACCTTCCCAAGGGAAAGTGAAAGCAGCTCTCTGCAAGAGACAAAAAACGACAAGGGCCCAATGGCTACCTTTTAAGGCAAGGGATCTGGCATTTCTCCCCCCACGGCCACAAAAACCGCTGGGGGGAAAAACCCTTTTCCACTTCACCCACGGCTTACCGAGGTTCTGCAGACAGGAGAGTAGAAGAGTTGGTCCTCCGCTGCGTGGAGGCCGCTCCTTCCAAGCCTACTGGAGCATCGACTAGAGTTGACTCAGTCGAGTAGGCTGCTGCCGTCTCAACCGTCCCCTTAAGGTATGTGTGGGGGGGTGTTATTCACCCAAGGCTTTAAAACCCCGTTGGGAGACTGCAGCTGTGCCTTGGCTTTTGGGAACTCCAACTGCCGTCGGCCGAACTCGCTCCCAGTCATTCTGCTGCGAAGCGGGGGGGGTGGGGTGGAGAGTCACTTCCCCGCCCTCGTGATCGCCCTTCCTGCCTTCCGACTGAAGGCCTCCGTGGATCTTTGGCACCCTCTAGAGTGCTGCCACCAATGTCCTGCTCCTTCAGCAGGGCTGAAAAGACTGACAATCTGTGGGCAAGCCACTCCCCTCCGGGATCGAATTCTGCCAATCAACCCTGCTTCCGGAGGAGGAAGGAGCTACCCACTTGTGAGGACCGCCCCACTCTCAGGACCACCGGAGAACGGCGAGGCCCGGCTACTGGAAGCTGCTTGGGCCTCACCACTGGAGCCGGGGGTAGGGAAGGAGACCGGGAGAGGGGGTGGAGGAGATCGGAGCTGGGTGTGGTGGTGGTGGACGGGGGTGGAGGGGACTG
>NW_015173673.1:1050868-1068446 GCF_001447785.1 Gekko japonicus | reverse complement strand
GCAAGTATCGCGGGTCCCCTTTCTTGTAATTACTAATAGCCACTGCTGGAACTGTTCTCCATGAGACTGTCTAATTTTCTTGAAAAGTTATCCATGCTAGCAGCCGTCTCTACATTCACCAGCAGTTAGTTCCAAAATTTGATTCCAACATTTAATTACTCATTGTGTGAAAAAGAATTTAATTTTCTCCATCCTGAATCTATTGACTATCGACTTCACTGGGTGTCCATATTCTAATATTATGGGAAGAAAAGACCTTTCTATCAAGGTTCTCTATCCCATGCATGATTTTATCAGCCCCTTCATGTCTTTCTTCTAAACTGAAAAATGTTTCAAATTCTTATCCTTTCTTTATAGGAAAGATGCTCTAACTCCTTAATCACTGTCTGCCCTTTTATTTACGTCATTTCTACCTCCCTTTTTAATCTCAAAAGTGGTTTACAATGTTCCTGTCTGCACTTGTTTTAGCTCCGCAATATATTTGAGATATGGCAACCGGAACTTAACACAGTATTTCAAAGGAGACTGCACTACAGGGACTTCATAATATTGACTGTTTTCTTTTCGGTCTCTTTCTAAGTAATCCTCAGCATGGAGTTAGCCTTTTTCACTGCTGCCACACATGGAGTCAACATTTTCACTGAGGTATCTACTACCACCTCAGGAACTTAGCCTCTACCAGTTCAAACCCCATCAGCATATATTTGGATTTTTTGTTGTAATATGCATTACCTTACACTGTCCTTCACTTGCTTTGTTACTGATCACTCAACATATCTAGAGAAGTCCTTCAGTAGCTCTTCACAATCTACCTTGGTTTTCACCAACCTGAATAATTTGGTTTTTTCCACAATTTGGCTCACCCCAACTCAAGATTATTTATGAACAAACTGAGTAACAATGGTTTTAATACGGATCCTTGTGGGATCCTACTGCTCATTTCCCACCATTTTGAGAACTATCAATTTATTCATACTCTCTGCTTCCTGTTTTGGTCAGCTCCCTGATCTATAACAGGACCTGTCTTCTTATCCCATGACTGCTAAAATTTAGTCAGAAGTCTTTGGCAAGGTACCTTGTTACAAATCTTTTAGAAATGCAAGTACATAATGTCTACCAGATCACTCTTACCCACATGCTTGTTAA
This sequence comes from Gekko japonicus, assembly GCF_001447785.1. NCBI lineage: Eukaryota > Metazoa > Chordata > Lepidosauria > Squamata > Gekkonidae > Gekko > Gekko japonicus. Next base: position 1,067,300 of record NW_015173673.1, on the reverse strand, counting down.
CCTCCTCAAAGAATTCCAAAAGGCTGGTGAGGCTTTGCAGGAACCATGCTGATTTTCTTTCAACAGCCTGTCCCCCCTACATGCTTAATAATTTTTCCTTTAATAATTGTCTCTGCTAATTTGCCCGAAACACATTTTACACTACCTGGCTTGTAATTGGATCCCTTTTTAAAAACTGGTGTAATATTGGCTGCTTTCTAGTTCTCTAGTACAGAACACAACTTTAGCAGCAAGTTAGATTATAATAGGGTTGCCAGACCCGTTGGGACAGGGCTTCCCCTGATTTGGGGGGTTTCAATCCGCTGCCAGCCGGTTGGCTGGCGGGAGAAGCCCCACCCCAAACAGCCCCCTCCTGTGCCGGTGTGGTTGGCGTGATGACAGCACCCGCTCTAGCATTTTGGTCAAAAGTTTATGGTTACCATAGAGTTTTTGGCCAAAATGCTAGAATGCTGATATGCCCGGTGTGATGACATCACTTCCAGGTGATGTCATCGAGCTGCACATGAAGAAGACTCCAGGACGGACCTGGAGGTCCCCCGCTAAAAGTGAGGTAAGACCTGGCAACCCTAGATTATAAAATTAACAGTTTCACATCTGAGTTTCTTAAGAATCTTGAGGTGTATACCATCTGGACCTGGAGACTTACTAGTTTATTTGTTCAGAGGTATTAGGCATTCATCTGTCATCACCTCAGTTTGACTCAGTTCTTCAGACACGTTCTCTGAAAACAGCAGCTCTGGTTTGTGCCCCATATTTTCCACCGTGAAAACAGATGCAAAATTCATTTAGTTTTTCTGCCGTCTCCCTATCTTCTTTAATCAGTCCCTGTACTCCTTTGTTATCCAATGGCCTGCTCCTGAAGAAATGTTTATTGTTCACCCTAACTTTTTTTAAAAATTCCACAGTTAAGATGCTATTACCTACATTGGGATGTTGGTCTTCAAACAAAGGTTGCACTCAGATACAAGTTTAAGCACAAATCGTGCTTGTTGTCAGGGTAATATGTGCACTTTGCTCTTCCTCTTACCTTCTTGCACAGAACATGATCTGTGATATTCAAATTCAGTTGCACAGCTAACCGAAGATATTTCACACCATGGAATTCTTAACCATGATTTAATCCAAGTTTAGAATTCTGATTGGGGGGGGGGGCAGGGAGGAACCCAGGTTAAGTTGTACTCCTGCATTTATATGTGTCATACATAAGCACAGTTTTATACCAGGATTATTTCATCATGTTCCACATAGGGTGAGGAAAGGAGGACAACAAATCCAGCAGCAAGTACAGTTTGTGTACCTTCAGCCTTAAGGCCTTTTATTATTATATATGTCGCTTTATAAACATTGCTCAGAAGGCAGTTTACTTCATGCTTTGTTTACTTCTGTGGTACAAAACCAGAAAAAGAGGAGGGGAGGTATTGAAATCTTTTAAAAAACAAATCTCAGCCTTCCTCCAAGGACCTCACGGCAGCATACATGGCTCTCTTCTGTTCAATTTTATTCCCAGAACAGCCCTATAAGGCGGAACAGCTGGAGAGGGTGACCATCCAGGGAGCTTTACAGACGAGTGGGGATTTGAGTCTGCAGCTCTCCAGCCCTAGTATGACTCTCTCTCTCTCTCTCTCTCTCTCTTAGTAATAATTTATACGACAATATCAGTATTAATTAAGCAATCACACAATATACGTGTATATATATCCGACAAGTATTTAACTGTGTAGTCTGATATAGACTTTAAAAGCAACTTTAATTTAAAATATATTAACACTGTGCAATAAACAATCTTTATTGTTATGATCTAAAACTTATTTACTAACTTATGGGGTTGACCATAAGAGATATTAAATATATTATAACCACTGCTGCTGTTTCAGACTATGCTGTTTGGACTAGTCAATGCAAATATGGAGATTAGCATCGTCTCCACGAAACCAGCAAGTGTTTGGCATGCTAAATTGACATGTCTGAAATCTCAAGAAGCCAAGGTCTAAAAATGCACAAAGTATTCTGCAAGGTTGCGAAAACATAAAACAGAAATCTGTGGCATGTACTAATTCAATGGCAATACAAAAGAAAAAAAAAGAGAGCGACCATAAAGCACCTGTAAAGAAAAGCCACCATAGAAAATGCAGTCCATTTTCAGCCATTCATAAACTGGAAATCCAAAACACTCTCAATGCTTTTAAAGTTCGTGAAGTATATTATCCCCGGAATAAGGCAAACTACTTCTTGATTTATTGTCGAACTAGGATTCACTTCATGGAACCTCTTGGAACAAGTTCAGGAGCAGGACGAAAATACCATAAAACCCACACTGTACATACTTTGAGAAGTATGGCCAACATAATTTACAAATTACTTTGGTAAACAACTGCCCAACTATCACTGTGCAGTCCAGACTCAAACAGTAGCTTTCACTGCCGGAAGCAAGAAGGTTGCAAGGTCAACACAGTTCTTCTGCCTCCTACTTTGGTTATATAGCTTAAACAGCTCTGCTGGCAGAGTCAGAAGTCAAGTTTGAGGGCCTCTGAAATGGCAGCTGCAACAAACCACAAGACTGAAATCTGTAATAGGATACTTCCCACTTGATATTTCAGGTTCACAAGGCCCAAGTACCTTTCTGCACTTTAACAAATGCAGCAGAGTACTTGGTGAAATCGCTATTAAAGCCATATATGAACGGCTGGATCCCTATTATAGTTTCTACAATCTCTACAGTCAGATAATGAAAAACACTGCATACATCCAACAATGAAAAATACTCTAAACCTTTAATTGGATTCAGTTCATTGAAACTGCACTTGAACAGAAACACTTAAAACCTTATGTTTAACTTCCTATTTGTAAATTACTTTTAAGTGCATATCTTGTCACACTTTCACAATTCAAACTGTGTTTTCATGCGGTGTATACTCATGGAGTTTTAGCAAGCCACCCAGTTCAATCTTGTGCTTGGTTGTGCTTTCTATTATCAACTATTAGGGCAGGTCCTTAATAATCCTATGGCAAACCAACGAACACAGGTATTTTTCCTAGTGCTAATGTAGACTTCATAAAAGAATTCCAAGGTCACTCTGAAGTTCCTAATTTTTGTCTTAGCCAAAAGCTACACTATTCCTTTATAAATAATGATGACTACATACCACAGAGCAACTCTATGAGTATAAACAACCATTGGGATTTCCTTCTTTGTAATTTTAAGTAAGTTACTGTCTTCTGAACAGGATTTATAACAGCCCAAAGCCAGTATTGCTCACATGACATTAAGTCTACAACACAGTAAGACAGTATAATGTTTTTACTTCAAATCTCTATTTTATAGTGTGCACAGATTTAATGAAATATGCAGCACTCTAACATGATTTATTCGCACTAGTGTTTACTATGAACATTTTTGAAGGAGGGGAATGACACCCTGAGGAACTATCAATGCTCTTTATTTAGACAGAAAGCAAAACATGTATGGCTTCGTGAAACTGAGCAAGGTCAATGAAGAACCCAAAGTATCAAATTAAGGGGACCATCTAGCCACTCTGCATCAGTGGTGACTGGAGGCATCTGCGGATGAGATCTATGGAAGTGTTGTGTTGAACTTAGCTTAGAAAAAAAACTTGCTTTCAGCAGTGTTCACTAAATAATTCAGAATGATTTGCAGTTCTTTTCCCTTGAATGAACTGGATTGTATTTGGCAGTCTGGAAGCCCTGGCAAAGGAGGGAGAAGGGAAAGGTGACTGCAACTGATGTGAACAGATCCAAAGCTCAATTGGCTTTTATGAATGGTATGGCTTCACAAGGGAATAGGGAAATGTGTCCTCTCTAGTTAACCTGATCTTGAGAACCTGCCTATAGAGACTCATTCTGACATCCTGGTTACAGAACTGATTAATGAAACAGGAAACTGCTCGTATGAATCCACTAGGTGGCCATTAGGCAAGCCATTCTTTCCTAGTCTCAGCTCCCTGTTCGCAAAATGGCAGTGTCACCAACCTACCTCCACTTTAAGTATTGTACCAATAACATATGTGAAACTCTTTGAACATTTAGAAGCACTATACAAATGCTAGGTATTATTATTCTGTATGTAGAGATAGTGACCTAGTAGCTAGACAGAAGGAAGCTGCACTAGTGAAATGCTGGTCCAAGAGTTGGGGCAATTTACTTGCCAGAAACAGCCACTTGTTGGGTGGGTGGGGTTTAAAAAAGCAACCCCTGAAATTTATGAAACGGTACTTCTTGAGCAATCATGCCACACAGTTATACATGATGATATAAAACATGTGGAACCAAACTTTTTTTTTTTAAGTTCATTTCCAAAGACCCTCGAATCATGACCATGGGAGGCCCATGGTAATTTCTCTTAGGGACAATTATGAAACCCTTCCCCAGGCATCCAGTTTTCTTTAAAAAAGATAAACCTCTAGCCTGTTTACTTGCAGGGGTATAAAGAAAAGTTAGTAGGCAGTACTCTATCAAACTGTTCACTAAGAAGAACACCAGCTTCTACTTCTAGTATTCCAACCAGTACACAAAGACACTGATATGACTGACAGACACTTGGCATTTATTTTTAATTTTGTTAACATTTTTGATAGGTTAAATAATGTTAATGATATTAGACTCCTCATATTTGGACTCCCCCCTCTCAAGTTGCTGGCTGCAGCCTACACAAATCCCAAAGGATCACATGCCTAGTTGATGAGGATTGAAAGAGCATTCTCTGAAACAGCATAAGCTGCGGCTCTTAGCTATCCTTCATGGTGTTACAAATTTGAAAAGGTTTCCCCATTTTTACAATTCAGTTTCAAGTAAATAAAGAAACAAAAAAAAGTTAAAAATGGGTCTGTCCAGTGATCACCCCATATTGAAAACTGCCAAAGAACTCACTCTACAACTACAGCAATGATGTCACAATTGAGGCTTGTAAATGAAGACAAAAAATGCTAAGAATTCACAATATTTCATGCTGTGTAACAGGCTATCTGCAGTAGTTCCAAGTACCTCAGTTTGTATTATTAGATGTGAACCCTGGCTCTCCCTCTTTAAAGTTTCCATATGTTTTACTGCCTTGGCTTTTGAACAGGACTTTCCCTTTTGCTTCAGACACTGAGAGTCCTAAATTTTTGAGACCCCAGGCATGTGACTAATCTGTTTATTGGTGAGTCCTGCCTGTCTCGAGGGAGATTCTGCCACTGTCAAGCCTCCCGCTAAGACCACACTCACCTTTGCTGTGAAGATATGGAATTTGACTCCTTGGTTTGTGTATCCTGGAAGGAGCTCTGAATGCTCTACCTGTGCTTGCTAACTGTGCAAAAAAGGAAAGTATGAGGCAATAGCCCAGTTCCTTCTTCAGCTTGCCCCAAGGTTCCTCAAGCTATATATTCCCAGATTCTCACCTAGGCTATACCATTCAATGCTCCAATGTATGAAGGCTGGCAAATGCTCTATGTCATTCATGCAACCTGCCCCCTCCATCGAGTTCAGGGCAATATAAGTGTCATATGCCTGAGGTAAAATCAAAGAGGAGAATAGTTATGGTCCAGCTGCTAGAGAAAATAAACGTGCAGAAAAAGGCTGAAGCATTCACCAGAAAGGCAAGTAAAAGTAAATTCTGTTACTATAAAAATGCAGTTTGTCTCCCAGAAAAATTACATGTGTTCCACAGCTTCTTTGCATACAAAGGTGGGTGCCCACCCAGTGCGCACTCTTCAGACTGCCAACGGCAGTACCGAACCCAGTGTCCCAGCACTCTATACGAAAAAATAAATGCCTTCGAGCAGATGGGATTTTTCAAGCACATTTCTGTAAGCATTTTATAATCTAATAATATGAGAGGAAAAATGACCCCGAAGTTCTGTAAACCTGACTGGAATGCAGACATCTGTTCTGGTTAAAATGTTTCCTGACTACGGTCCTCCAACCCACTTTAAATATTTATAGTTTTTAACTAGATTAAAGCATTATAAGAGAGGTTTTATTCTCAACAACCTGTGACTGGAATTGGTGTGCCAGCTTTCTCCAGTGTTGTCTTACAAATGAGAACCAAGTTTTGCAGCACTGTCCCAACTGTTCATATACAGCCCCTCACAGAAAACAGATTCAGAAAGGGGGGTGGTGGTCGTGGGAGGAGGAGAGCCTCTCTCCCCCTGGAAACAAGCACATAGTGTAGCTAAATCCTCAGGAAGTGAATGGCTGAAAGAACCTCCTCTCCCAACTCCTCCTTTAGCATTAACAGCCTGAGCAATTACCGAGTGGAACAAACCCCTTTAACACCACCTGGTGCATTTTTCAGCAGTTGGTCTTGCTCCCAGGCCTGTCATGGCTCATTTAGAGAGTACAGTGCATTCGCTCTATAGGACTATTCTCAGGGACCATGGAGTTCAGGACATAATGAGATACAGAGATTTTTATCATGAAGTGTAATGTAACTGTGAGCCACAGGACTCAGGGTTTTGGTATTTGAAGACTGCTTGGCACAGAAAGGTTTTTTTTTCTTTTTAAAGACAAGGTGGAGTATAAAAACAAATGATCATGGGCTAGATATGCACATTTTAACAGCCAAAGAAAAACCTATTGTAGAGCAATAACTTTCTGTCCAGGCTGATGAAAAGGGGTCTTATTACATGCACTTTTATCAGAGATCACATTTCCCTTTTGTACACTTACCACAAAACCCCATATAGATTCAAATTTAAAGTACAGCTAACTCGGACTAGAATACAAACAGATGACCAAACCCTGTCACATGAATACATGAAGCTATCTTATACGGAGTTAGATCATCAGGCCTATCAAGCCCCGAACCTGGCAGTGGCTCTGCAGTGTCTCAGTAAGACGTCTTTCACACCATCTTCTATCTGATCCTATAAACGGGTACAATGGGGATTGAATTGTGGATCTTCTAATGAGCCACTACCACTGCTAAATAAAAGGATACACCTTCAGCTGCACAAGATACAAAATGGCAGTCTAATTTCAAGGATGACAATGGGCAGATCACTTAGAGTAGATGGTATTATACAGCCAAAATGCAGCAGCACACCACATCACGACTGTGTAAAGCTGCTTTAAACACCACTGTACCCCTGGTCCTTCAAGCTCACTGACCGTGTCAGATATAAAATTTCAGGCCTATGAGGTATTACAACTAAGGTTTGCCAGGTCCAATTTTCAGGAAGGGGTGGGGCTGTCCCTGACATGACGACGTTATTCAGAGTGATGTCATCGCATTGGGGACGCAGCACCACACGCGCACACCCTGCAAGCTATGAATTCACGGCTTGCACGGCAGGAGCAGGTAGCCCCCGCTCAGAAAGAGTGGGCACCGCACGCACCTGCCTTGCAATCTGTGAATTTGCAGCTTCCAGGGCAGGAGCCAGTCGCCCCCATTCAGAAAGAGTGGGCACCATGCATGGCTTGCAGGGCAGGAGCCAGCAGCCCCTCCTGGGGCCGCAGATAACTGTTGGGAATGGGGCTTCCCCTGCTGGACAGCTGGCTGAGCCCCCAAAATTGGAGGATTCCCCCCCCCACCCGGGGACTGGCATCCCTATTTATAACCTTTAGTTAACAAATATTAAATCTTAAAACTGTTTTTCAGACCAACAAACCATGGAGCAGGCAAAGAAGTTGGAAGTGTAATTTCATATCATGTAGCAGGTAGCAAATTTGCTGTTTGAGTGGTTCCTCTTGAAAAGACAGAAAATTTTGCAACAAATATAAGTGTGAAGCTGGCAGCTTGAAATGAACATATGTAGCTGGGGTGTGTGTGTGTGCACAACTCAGAGCCCATAAGAAAACCTATAAATAAGGCAGCTTCCCTGGTAGGGGCAGGAGGGCATGAAGATGAATGAATGAGAGTATGAGTGGGATGAAGGCTAGATTACAGCAATGGAGAAGACCACCAGCCAGAAAGTCCTCGGATAATCTCTGCCCAGCAATTGGAAAGTGCCATCGTCGGCCGCCTATCAGGGACAAAAAGAAGCAACTAAGCCACGAGAATAGACATGTGTCAGTAAAAAGCTCTACAAGGTCTCTGAGTCAAGACCATCACCACAAGACCACAGGACGTGAAACGATGGGTGCCAAGATGACCATATATGGCAAGACTCCCCTGACAAGAAGGAGAAAGTGAAGAGAAGGAAAAATGGAATACAAAATCCCAAGCCTCCTGAGGAGGACAGAGAATATCCCTTGAAGATCTCTCCTGACTGGTCAGCACTGATACTTCAGGATTGGACAAGTCTCTTTGGATTTTTATCAGAAATATCCTTTGCTAGATTTCTCTTGACCGGTCAGCGATCTCTTCTTGAGCCTGGCAACTCTGGGCATGGGTGAGCATACAACCTGGGGAACCAATTTTACAATGCACTGTTTTTGATAAAAGCTGCAGGTTCAGGTTTAAGAACACTGGAGTATCATTTTCTTTTGAAGCTTGCAGCTCAGTAAAAGAATCCTGTGCTGAAATTAGGTTCCAAGAGGATACCCAGAACCCTTAGAATATTTCTAACACTGTCAGCGACTCTCTGGCAGAGCAAAGTCTATCCTAACACCTGGTACTTGAGATCATTTTAAAGTTGGAAATCAGGGATTGAACCCAGACCCCTTTTTTTGTAGAAAGCACATGCTCTGTTAGCTATAACATGATAGAGAGGACATAATACAATTTTATACAATTAATCACAGGGTAGAGAGAGTGGACAGAGATAACTCTTTCTCCCTCTCCCAAAATACTAGAGCTCAAGGGCACCCAATGAAGTTGATGGACTGTAGTTTCAGAATGGACAAAAGGAAATACTTCTTTAGACAATGAGTGCTGGCAACCCTAGTCAGGATTGGCCCCAATGAGTTCCCCACAAAGACCTGAAAAGGGCTTCCTTCCTTTGCCTTTTTACTGACAGAACAAAGCTTGGTTGCCTAGCAACAGTCATTGAGGGAAAAGTTAGTCCCACAGGAGCCAAGCAGGAGAAGTGTCTTCATCAGGAGAGACAGCTGTTTTGACAGTTTTTTTCCCGTAAGGGAAGAGTGTCCAGGCTGGCAATGGCATGTGAGTACTCTTGAGTGGTGGTTGATGGGCCGATGGAGTGCACTGCACAGCCAATGGAAGAGCTGGAAATGGCCAATATGTAAGGGAATCATATATATAGGATATCCCTTTTTATGCTGTAAAGAAGCCGTTTAGGAAAAATCAAACCATGGACTTCCACGATACCTCCTCCCATTGCACACAAGCTAATTTAGTTATTTCTTGGTTTTTGTCTTGTTCTTCCCTGGTAAACCAAGATAGCAAACGATAGCAGAAAACCAGGAAGTAATTGTCAGCTCATGGTGCACAAGTGGAAGAGGAAGGGAGTGTGCTTTGCAAGCTCATTCTCACAGGAACTATGAGTGCATCTTTGCAGGTCATGTATTAAAATATTTCTGAACTGCCTTTCTGTGCTAAAAGCAAACGAACTGGTTTACAAACAACAAATCAAATCACAGATCAGAAATCTCAGAGGCCCAAGCAAGTAAGAGTTTGATGGAAAAAGGCAATTGTTGGGCTTGCACACTCCCTCACATTGCAAGGCTCATTGAGACTAAAGACTTAAGTCTTCAAGTTAGCTAATCAACTATCCACTGATTTGCAGAAATGTCATTGTGAGGCTCTTCCCTCTCCAGCTCTGATGGCTTGCCGCAAGCATCTTGCTGAGTGCCTCTGGCAGGTCTCCCCGGGCCTCAGAATGGGGAATAAGGTGTGCCACCTTATTCCTTCTCCTTTTCCCAGAACCACAGCTCTTGCCACAACAGAGCTGCACCGCCCCCCCCCCCCAAGCCTTTCCCAGGAACCTGCCTTTAAAGGTCCAAATAGCCCTACCTCTTCTCTGGGTGGACCTGGCCTCTCTGGGGGAGGGCAGTGATTTCCTCTTACCTGTCCCTCTTTCTGAGCTGTTAGGTGGCTTCTCCCCCATAGATGACCTCCCTATTGCTTTAGTTGCTATTCCAGGGGCTTTAGCGAGATAGGTTGCTGGCCCTCAGTCGCTGCCCCTGCCTCGGGCTGCTGTTGGGCTTACTTGTCTTTGTACAGGCAACTCTGGCCCCACCTTGGCTTCTGCCCTGGCTTGCCCTTGTGCAGGCCTCTCTAGCCCTGTCCTGGCTCCTGTCCTGGCTGTGGAGGGTGCTGTCCTCTCTGGGCCACTCCATTGACAGGCCCCAGCATGTTCTTCTGCCTACACCTGGAGTCATGGTGCCAGATAAGGGTTGTTGCCCAGGAGGCTGCCTGTCTGTCTGTCAGCAGGGGTGGGGTCATTGGGAACTGCATCTCATGACAGCAGTGGATGATTTGGTGCTGAGTCCAGTGGTGTCTCTGGACAGACATATCCTGTGGTTACAGGTCTATCTCAAAGCAGTACTTCATTCTTACCCCCTCACCGCCAGCTTTAAACAAAGCAGAGCTGAGCCAGTCATTTCCAACTCCATAGACATCAAATCCAAATTAATAGTTAATTGAGGGGGGGGCATGGCTCATTGGTAGAGCAACTGCTTGGCATCCAGAAGGTCTCCAGTTCAATCCCTGGCATCTCCAGTAAGGATCAGGTCATAGGTGATAAGAAAGACCTTTGCCTGAAACCCTGGAAAGCAACTGCCAGTCTGAGTAGACAATACTGACTTTGATGGAGCAATGGTCCGATACAGTATAAGGTAGTTTCATGAGTTCAACAGTAGCAATGCACTCTTGCTCCATCTCTCCTACCTTTAACCCAGATTACATTAATATAATTTTTATTTTTAAAGGTCTTTTTTAAAGGTACCAGAACACATCCTGGCCAACGGCTTGTCTGTCAGCTCCAATCTTCTGCAAGGGAACAAAGTCAGGGCCTGCTTACTACCGTGACCCCCTTTCCCTTAACTTTACCACTCAGGCTCCCCTTCTGTCCCCTCTCATGGCCCAGACAGGTTAGGCAGTCCACAAGTTCACAATCCAACTTGTTTCTATTTTTACGAGAGCCCTGACCCATCTAAACACCAGGTCCCCACTTTCTTCCTCCAAGACAACCTTGGACAAGGCAGTGCAGTTCCTTCATCAACTGCCCCTCATCCAGATAATTCCTCAACCTATTGAGGATGGGGACTAAATACTGCTTCCCCTTATAGGCTGCTACCCCATAGGCTGGAGCCTGACTGATTTGAGTGAGCGTAGCTTTCTTCAGTGAGACAATTTATTCTCAGTCAACAGGGATGAACAAAAGGGAGAACTTTTATTTAAAACTTTAGGGAAAACTGGAGTGATCTATGTACAGGAATATATTCCTTGATTCTTGATCCTTAAATCTCCTAATTTGTTCAGTACTCTCTGTTATAAACCATCTTTTTCCAGTCAGCTTACAACTCAAGCTCCTTCACTCCCAAACAAAATCTCTCCATTCCTTTTTTTCTGTCACACCACTAACTGCTAACTGTCAGCCTCCCATCAACACACCACCAGCTCTCACTGGCTGCACTCAGAGAGGCAGAATGGGACCTGTCTATCACAACTACTTTAACATATCTTTACAAGGAATGGTTTTCACTGGAACAGATTTAGTAAATGTAAAATAATCCATATCTATTGTCTGTTCTGATTCACAGGGGCAAAGGATTTGCTCCACTACAGAAGGGTAACAATCCACACACACACATCTAAAATACATATTCCGTTCACATTAGTTCTGGCCACTAAAATCCAGCCCAAACAGAAAGATCTCATAACATTTCCCAAACATTTTTGGGTTCACACCTTGGCAAGTCTTCAGTTTCAGATGTACGATTATTCTCCAAAACTAACTAATTAGTTAACAACACGTTTTCACTGAAGAGTCATGATTTTATTGCATGCTCCAGAGATCTAAGTTCAAAAACATTCCAGGACATTCAACGCAGCCTGAATATATGTATACATTTTAATGAGAAGGTTTGGCAGAACAGTTTGGCAGGCAAATACATCGCTAGAGCATGCATTATAAAGATGTATCTCAAATTGCTTTGGACTCCTGCTTTAAGAGTTATTCTTCCCCTCCCCCAACAAACCACCTTTCAAGGCAGGCAAATTTATAGCTCAATTTTTTTGTATTAAAAATCAGAAGTGTGGGTTTTTTTGTTTTGTAAAAGAAAGCAGACTCTCAACGTCCCATTGCCAGGTATTAGGTTGCTGAACAAAAAAAACCTTGGAAGCCTGAATCAGTTCAGTCTCCATCTCTAAGACCCCAAAAATGTCTTTCCAATGTATACTGGCTGTTTTTTTCTATAATTTCTCTCTTCCCCCTCTCCTCCTCAAAAAAGCAATGATGTTAACAGGAAAGCTGAATATAAATAATGGCTCACAAAACCAAAATCATTGTTAGCCCTGCCAATAAAAATGTTCCTTCTCTTCAGGGATAGCTAAACAGCTGAAAGTGCTTCTAATGATCTGTTGGCAGTGCTAGCCAATGCAGTGCTAAACAGATAACTCTCTCTCTCTCCCTCTCTCTGAAGGTTGCTAAGTACTCACTTCCAAGTAAATCAATGGGACTGACTTCCAAGTATATAGGAATTAATGGGCAGATTAAAATGGAAAATTCAAAAGAACCTGAAATTGTTCTCTTTCTGCAGCTGCAATGCTATCCTTTCCCCAAGACTGATCCATGCCTCCTCTGAATTAGCGTCTGTGCTCATAAATGCAAATACGGTCTCTGCATATGAATTTGAATGTCTCAGGAAAATAATGTAATACTGATATTAGTATGAGAGCTGTGTTGGCTCAGAGGTTAAGATATGTAGAGTTGCAGACCGGAAGATCAGTAGCTCAACAGTTCGAGAACCTAGTGCCGCATGACGGAGTGAGCTCCCGTCTGTGCCCCAACTCCTGCCAACCTAGCAGTTTGAAAGCAAGAAACTGCAGGTAGATAAACAGGTACTGCTTTGGTGGGAAGGTAACAGCATTCTGTGTGCCTTGGTATTTAGTCATGCTGGCCACATGACCACGGAGAAGTCTTCAGACAGTGCTGGCTCTTCAGCTTGGAAATGGAAATAAGCACTGCCCCCTAGTGGGATTCGACTAGCTTTCGAGCAAGGGAAACCTTTACCCTTACCTTAATATTAGTAATAACAGTTTGTGTGAATGCACATGAAGGTATGAAGTGTCGGTAGTGAGGAAAATAGATTCCTACAAAACTCTCCTCTGTTCCTGAGCTCTTGTCCTACACAATGCAATATTCAGCAACCGTCTTTAAAATTTGGTGAAAAAACAATAATATTGGTGAGAAGAGTTTCAATAATGACTCAAATAGATAATAAAACATAAGGCCTAGATAACTGTTAGTCTAAATGAAGTAAGAAAAACAGACATACTTCATCTCCAGGACCTCCTCCAAATGTTTCCTCCTCTCAGCCCGCAAGTTGGTCAAGTGGGTTTCCTTCTCAGCCAGAGACTGTTGGGTACAGGAGAGCTTTGCTTTCATTGATTCTAGTTCTTGTTTCACTTTTTCCATAGCCATCATCAACTCTTCTACCTAAGGGTATGAAAGAGAAAGGGGAAAAAACACAATAAAAAACAATGTTTCCTATGCACCTCAGCCACTGAATTGTTTCTACCTCAATGAGGGGTGGGGGGGGGGGGGGGGGGGAGGAAATCTGGGACAATAATTACACAAAATATCAATTTCCCCATGTATTTAATATCTTTTTGAATCCTGATCTTCCTCCTTGTGTTCATATTAATATCCATTTAATGTTCCTATGAATCAACAGCAGATTTCAAACACACCTTTAGTACACATATGATAGTTTTGAGTTGGGCCTTACCTTATACTTTAGGCTTCACTGGTAACAAGAACTTACACTGGTAACACTGGTAACAAGTTCTTACTAAATAAGAACTTAAAGTCAAATAAGCAGTTACATTAAAAACTTAAGAACAGATGAAACCAGATGCTGAAACATTCAAGGTCAACATTTCAGCAACACTACAGTTAAGTATCATGAGACAATAAAATTAAGTATCTTTAGAGTGTTTTTTTGAGAACTTAATTGCAACTTGATTAATTGGCATGAACAGCTAGAACAGCAGCTTTCAGATTATCATTGGATAAATGCATATGCCATTGATAGGTTCTGTATTCAGTACCAAAAAAACCCTACCTGCAATATATTTTTTATCCCAGGCTTCTTTCAAGGAGTTCAGAGAAGCAAGCACAGTACTCCTTTTCCTATTTCATTCTCACAGCCACCTTGTGAAGTATGTTAAGCTGAGAAATACTGCCTAGCCCAGTGAGCTTCATGGAGTAGGTAGTGTGCATTAGCTATTTGTATTTCCAGTCACACTATGTCTACTTGTCACTTACTGGACACAGCACATCATTGTTACTAATTATTAAACAGGGAGAGTTCATAGATAAAATTGATTAAATTTTATGATTAAATTTCAGAGCTTTTGTAAAAAAAACAGGAAACAGATTTCACATTAAATTGGATTGTAAAGTAAATCCAACTAAATTTCAGCAATGTACTGTTACAGGGACCTTGAAAGTGATAAGTATAAGCTAAGACTATGGTTAGCATATTTACCAGTATTAATCGGGATCTAGCCCATCACTGCCTTGCTGTAGATGCCCTATCTAGACCAGCATCTTCATCCTGAATTAATGACACACTCTAAGATTAATCACTACTTATTTATCGGAAGGCTGTGGCTTATAGGGTTACTTTGTTCTGCTGGAAGTAGTAGGATACATGTTATAGGAGCCTGTGCATTATCTACTTTTATTCTTTGATCTAAGAACCTGGAGAAGAACCTGCTGACATTCAGTGTGGTTACAAATATATCATAGTGGAGGTACTTTTTTGGCATGCTGTCTGCTGAATAAGCCATCATGCTTCTCATAGGCCATGATCTATCCATGACCTCCATGCATTCCATAATTCTAACTGCCCAGGAACATGGGGAGAATTATGTTGTGTTTTACTATGCAGAAAAAAAAATCAGGATCAGAAGGTAAAAACCTAATAACAAGCAATCACTGTGATTTATGGCTACTGTATTTTATAATTAATAAAAGTACAAATGGTCCTTACACAGAAAAATACCACAACCAATAATGTGATCCAGTATCACAAAATTTAGAAAAGTCCCATCTTTGTGATATTGTGGAACAGTTTCTGTGCTAATACTCACTGGTAAAATGCTCTCTAAGCATCTGCTTTGCCCACAGAACATCCCAGTCCTTGATATCTCCAGCTTAAAGACTCTAGAGAGCCGCTGCCAGTCAGAACAGACAATACAGACCTTGGAAGACCATTGGTCTGACTTAGTATAAGGCAGTTCCATGTGATACTTTGCCCCTTCCTTTATCTGCATGTCCCAGATCATATTTCCCTGTTAGTTTACTCCCTTGAGGCCAACTGGTATTCAGAAATGCTATTGCAACTATTTCAATATTTCCATAGTAAATTGTGTCTTACACTCTTGTTCAACCACTTAGGTTCAGAATTATTCTCCTATCCCTGTTCTCTCAGGGAAGGATGAACAGAGTAGAAAATGCTCCTGGAAGTGGATCACCTTTGGATAGACTGGACCAGCACTACAGCAATAAACACTGTGCCAACGCCCAGCTGGTAGGACTCCGCCCATTTGTTTGCTGTCAAGGTAAAGAATTCAGAATCTTTAAGGTAAAAACAGGTTGCTTACCAGTAACTGGTGATCTTCGAGTGGTCATCTGTGCATTCACACCAATGGGATCTAGTGCGCCTGCGCTGGATCTGCCGGTGCCTAGCAAGCTCTTCTAGAAGGATTTTCGTGCCTGGCCCAACTGAGCATGCCCAGGAGCCCCAGTGAGCATGCCCAGAAGGGCAGGCATGGACATCCCGCCAGTTCCTACCAACCGCCGCGCATCAATCTCCTAACAAATCACGTAGAAGAAGACAGCAGCGGGGCAGGAGGGCGGGTGGTGTGAATGCACAGATGACCATTCGAAGATCACCAGTTATTGGTAAGCAACCTGTTTATCTTCTTCGTGGTCTCTGTGCTTCACACCAATGGGAGATTAGCGAGCAGTAGCCTACCTGGAGGCGGGTGCTGTCAGGTGTTTACTGCTTAGCCGATGATAAAACCTGACGTCCCAGACTGTCACTGGTGGACTGGCGGACGTCTAGGGCGTAGTGCCTGATAAAGGTAGTCGGCGTGGCCCAGGTTGCGGCTCTGCAAATGTCTTGCAGCTGTACTCCCTTCAGGAAAGCAGTGGATGTAGCGACAGCCCTGGTGGAATGAGCCCGTACTGGGCCTGGCAACGGCTATTTCGCCAGTAGGTAACACAGTTCTATCAGACCTACGATCCACTTGGATAGACGTTGGGCAGTGATTGGGGTGCCCATACGGGGTGTGACGTATGAGACAAACAGCTTAGGGGTTTGTCTGGTGGAGCGTGTCCTATTCAGGTAGAAGAGGAGG
>NW_015173673.1:1013153-1046779 GCF_001447785.1 Gekko japonicus | reverse complement strand
TTCTTAGCAGGCTTCACCGCCTTGGCCCCCTTCTGCGTCGCCACTGAGGAGTCCGACTTCCTGGCCTTCTTAGCAGGGGTGGATGCTGCGGAAGGAACGTTCGGTACCTTAGGTTTCGGTTTCGACCTCTTGGTATCGGACACGGACTTAACCTTCGATGTCGACGGCTTCGATGTCGATGCGTCGGCAGCGGAAGACATGACGACGGAGGAAATAACCGGCGGGTCAGCCATCGGTTGAAGCGCCTTCTCCAAAAGAAAAACTCTCAAACGTGCCGCTCTGTTTTTCCGAGTTTGGTTGGAAAACTGCGCACAATGTTCACAGGAGTCTGGCTTGTGGGTCTCCCCAAGACAGAAGATACAGTACTTATGGCCGTCTGGAGGAGCCAATTTACTTCCACAAGTACGACAACGGTTGAAAAATCCCCACTTTTTTTACCTCTTTGTCTTCTTCTTCTCCATAGACTGAGGAGAAAAAGCCAGCGACAAGGAGGGTGGGGGGGGCAGCGGCCCGAAGGCCTGACGTAAATTTACCTCAGACGACGAAAAACAAAAAGTCTCCTTTTTTTTTGGTCAAAACATAGAAAGAAAAAGAAACTAAAGAAAAACTGAGGCGAAAAACGAGAGCTAATCACTAAAAAGTGATCCAACAGCAGCGATCCGGCCAGACCTCTCGAAGAAAGGTCTGCTCAGCGCGGCGGAAAGGAAAGAACTAGCGGGATGTCCGTGCCTGCCGTTCTGGGCATGCTCACTGGGGCTCCTGAGCATGCTCAGTTGGGACAGGCACGAAAATCCTTGTAAGAGAGCTTGCTAGGCACCGGCAGATCCAGCGCAGGCGCACTAGATCCCATTGGTGTGAAGCACAGAGACCACGAAGAAGATCATTGGGTTCTATGCTCTGAACGAAAAGCCTCATGCACTGAGGGAAAGGCTCAGTTGAGCACAGTGACAGCACAGAATCCAAAACTCAGGAAAAACAGAAAAACGAATACATGCTTTTTTTTCAGGCAAAAACAGAAAGCCAAAGACATAAAATCCTATTAGAAGCACAAGTTTTAGTAAGTATGTTAGATGGAAGAGCATCTCTGTGGGATGCCTCACAGACTGACAATTATGTTTTTTAAAAGCTCAAGTATACCACACCTTGTTTCAGTTTTACACAGCTGTGATTTGATGGTTACTCAGCAAAACTAATCATAAGAAGTGGGAAACTATAGCTCCAAACAACTTAGAAGCATGTCCAAGCATGCCTGAACAATTTGAGTTACATCACCATGGGGACTGACAGCCATTTGTTTATCTATGGATCCTAAAGGAGACAGCTGGGCATAGGTGGTACATATGACAATGCATGAAGAACTGGTGTAATCTTAGCAGACATGAGAAGCTTGTCTGATTTAAAGGGGATGACAACTCAGGGACTGCAAAACTGGTAGAGCACCATGCTTTATTATTTGCTTTAAGTGCATAGAGAAGTTACACATTAATTGCTTTCCATGTGAGTTGGCCACATGGACAGCAATTATACCAGGAATCATACTAAGCAAACCCCGTCGTCGTCGTCGTCGTCGTCGTCGTCGTCGTCAGGAATCATACTAAGCAAACCCAGTCTTCTTCTTCTTCTTCTTCTTCTTCTTCTTCTTTTTTAAATAAAAGTAACTACTTTAAGTAGGAAGGAGAATATTTGACTTCGGCAAGGTTTCTCAATTAGTCCCATACAACATCCTTGAAGGAAAGCTGGAGATAAGTAGACTACAAAGAACTACAAAGACTGGTATTTAATCTAGTGGAAAATAGCAGGAGTCACTTTCTTGGTTCAATGCCTTATCCATATCTTGTATGGAGGAGTGGAAAATACATTTTTCAAATTCAGATGATACAAAATACAGAGAAATTACAGAGACTTAAAATTATCTCAAACTGAAAATAGAGATAGTCCTAAAATGAAAATAGATTGGAGAAAAGTATTATTCACTAGAAAAATATTTACATGCATAAGTATAGGATAGATACGGGGGAAATAACTGGATCGGCAGCAAACATCTGGCCAAAGATTTAGGAATCACAGTGTGTAAGAAAATGAACACAAGTCCAATACTCAGTGTTCTAAGACAAATGCCACTTTAGGTATATTAACAGGAGTAGATTCAAGTTTCTAGGAAGCTGGATTTTATTCCTCTGAAGTAGTACTAATTAGCTAAAGAAAGATGCTGACAAATTGGGATGGGATTCAGTACTACAAGAATTATAGAAGAGATTTAAGATGTAAATCTTATGAGAAATGACTAGGGAACAGTATGCTTTGCCTACAGTTTGGTGTAGTGGTTAAGTGTGCGGACTCTAATCTGGGAGAACCGGGTTTGATACCCCACTCCTCCACTTGCACCTGCTGATGTGACTTTGGGTCAGTCACAAGCTCTGGCACAGCTGTCCTTGAAAAAGAGCAGTTTGTGTTAGAGGTCTCTCAGCCCCACCCACCCCACAGGGTGTCTGTTGTGGGGAGGGGAAGGGAAAGGAGTTTGTAAACCGCTCTGAGACTCCAAGTGAAGGGCGGGGTATAAATCCAATCTCTTCTTCTTCTTCTACAGAAGCCACTGGGCTTATAGCAGTCTGTAAAAAATTGAACAGATATGTAAAAGTTGGAGAAACAATTCTGAGAACTGAACAAGAAGAAACTGTAACTCTGCATGGAAGCCCAGCATAGGATAATCAGATTAACTCTGATTATAACAGTGTTTTAGCAATTAAATAAATCTATCTAGGGATGGCTGTTGAATCTTCTATCTGGCAGGATTTTCCAAGAACAAGCTGGAGCAGCAGATATCCAGAAGAGGATCCCAGTATATGATCCACTGGGCTTCTTCAAGGCCCATGACTACATGTATTAAGTTCAGGACAATCAAGCCATTTAATAAAAGTGTCTTATGGACGCAGAGAAAAATGCTATGATACTTCTATTCATTAGATGACATGAACAAACAAGGCTTGTCTAAGTCATGATCTTAGTGTGCCTCTAACTGTGGCCCTCCTTCAATATGAATGAGTCAAAAACTTCTGAGCCTGATATTAAGCCATCATTCAATAATTCTTATGAAAAATCTTGACATGTATACCCTAAGTACTCCCCCTAAGTGTTGCCACTCAAACACTTGGTTCTCAGAAGCAGAAGATACTTTAAAAATCAATCATACTCAGGAGCTACTTTATTACTGAATGGATATTTTGGGGGTTCCATAAATTACTGCAGATTTTTTTTTCTTGGAGTGTTTTCCAAGAATGGAAAGATAGCATTTGAATGCCAAACAGCTGTTTGTGATGAGAATGAACATGGCTTTTTTGCTGTGCTTTTAACAGGGGGAGGAGTATGTGAGCATGGCAAAGGGGAGCCGTGTTTGTACCTATCACGGAGAAATAAATCGCTGTTGTAACGTCTGAATGAGGCCAAAGTTTTGAGACTCGTTTGGACGCATAATGTACACGTTTAGGCTGAGCTCAAATATGCAGTCTAATTGTCCAAGTTACACATTACAGTGGAAAAACACATTGTGAGAAGTGCCAAGTATGGCCAGATGGTTTATTTAAAATCACAAGCTAATAAAAACCTTTACACAGATTAACAAAAAATGAATTATAATTTCACTGCAAATCCTGTTTTTCTAAGAAAGTGTTAAGATGTTTTAGATGCTGTCAAATATTACAGCCAATACATTTCTCAACTGCTTCCAGCCAATACATTTTTCAACAGCTTTCATCCTATGCTAAAGAGTATCCACCCAGCTATTCTGAAACCTTAGACTGAAAGACTGCACAAACAGTCTTAGGTAGCACACTGATGAAGAATGATTCTGGGGTTATTAAATATTGGTCTCTCATCGTCTTTTAACACATTTTTAAATTAAAAAAACTGCTTTCTTTAATAACAGGGCTGCTGATAACATTCTGATTTTGACTATGAACACGTGTAAATACAAAATGCTTGTATGTGTGACATATTAAGGTTGGCAAGACCAGAATTTGTGAAGAATCAGCTAGAGATAGGTTAAACAAAGAAAAAATGTAGCTGCTCCTTATTTACTGTAAAACTGGTTGTGGAGAAAGGTAGATCACTTTGAACACCGAAATTTCATCAGGCATTGTTCGCAAGCCCATCTTTGTGGCCACGAAAAACCTACATCCTTCCTACCAGATTAACACAGAGTCTTCTACCTCCTTCCAGTCACTGCTGAAGGGCTATATTCTAACCTGTATTCAACCATACATTCCAAAGACTCCAAGGCACAATGCCCTTGGTTTACTGAAGAGTTTGGTATGATGAAATGGTTGGGCAGACTGCTACAGAGCAAGTGGAATATGACCAAACATGGGTGAGAGCACGTTATTGTGCCTGCTCTGTGGCCATGATGGTAGCAAAATGAGATTACTTCTCTGCAACCACTGAGTCTTTGCAATGCCATGCAGCAGAGTCTTTCTGGCTCTAATTTCAGGCCTTGGAAGATGCTGACCTGGAAAATATACAGGCCAGCTGTGACTCTTGTGCAATGCATGTTGAGGATATAATTGCTCATATCAGCTGCAATTTAGATGAAACAGGTTTGGTTCAATCTCAGGACGCAGGAAGTGGTGGGTGCTACAAGCATGGACGGCTTCAAAAGGGAATTAGATAAGCATATGGAGCAGAGGTCCATCAGTGGCTATTAGCCACAAGGTATAGCTAGGGGCTCTGGGGACGCTACCGGAGTGCAGTATGATTATAATTCTATGGATAAATTTCAGTTTGTGAACCCTAATGAAGTGGACAAACTACTTAGAAGTGCGTGGCCCACCACATCTAGGCTCAACTGTTGCCCCTCATGGCCGACAGTACTGTGCCGGATTAGGTTAATAGATCGAATCTGGGAGGTAATAAATGTCTCGCCGCAGGGGGGTATAGCTCCAACTAACTTGAAACAAGCAATTATGAGACCCCTCCTGAAGCAGACATTCTTGGATCTGAATGACCTAAATAACTACTTCCTGGTGGTCAACATTCCACTCTTGGGTACGGTGCTTGAGCAAGTGGTGGCTATGTACCTTTAGATCCGGGTTGTGAAACATATGGCCAGTCCAGGGCTCTTATTCGGCCCACGAGCAACTGGTGCTAGGGAGGGACAGCAGGAGGCTGTTCAGGGAGGGGAGTGGGCAAGCAGGTGCACAGTGAGGTGTGTGTGGTCAAAACTGTCAAGAAATAGAAAGGAAATTGCTGGGGGGCAGGACTATGAGGCTGAGATAAAATACTGTGTGGGGAATGGCAGCAGAGGTGGAGACAGAGGCATGATGTTTTTCCCCCCTCCCACCTCCTCCAACTGCAGCTCAGTGAGGACTGGCAAAGCCACTACATGCAGGGATGGAGATGAGGGGCTGGCACTGCCACTGTTGCACCAAACAGTGACCGCAAGGGGGTCTGGAGAGGGCAGTCATGCAGAGCAATCATTTGTCAACAGAGGGATAGGGCCAGTGGGGGAGAGAGGAGGACGGCCAATATGTGTGTGTGTGTGTGTGTGTGTGTGTGTGTGTGTGTGTGAGATGTGTGTGTGCGCATGAGAGACGGAGATAGAGAGAGAGAGAGAGAGAGAGAGAGAGAGAGAGAGAGAGAGATTGGATTTATACCCCGCCCTTCACTACCCTAAGGTGTCTCAGAGCGGCTTACAAACTCCTTTCCCTTCCCCTCCCCACAACAGACACCCTGTGAGGTGGGTGGGGCTGAGAGAACTCTGACACAAACTGCTCTTTTTCAAGGACAGCTGTGCCAGAGCTTGCGACTGACCCAAGGTCACATCAGCAGGTGCAAGTGGAGGAGTGGGGAATCAAACCCGGTTCTCCCAGATTAGAGTCCGCACACTTAACCACTACACCAAACTGGCTGGGAGGTAACTGGGCCATCCTGTGCATGCTGCTCTGAGGGGAAAGACGTCCTGGCCCCAGAAGTGAGTGGAGGAGCAAAAGAAAAAAGGGTGCCACTGTCAGAACATCAGAACAGCTGCAGAACTGGGAGGCACAGTGAGTGTCAGGGAGGATGGGAGACGGGGATCTCCCTCCTCCCCCACGCCTGTTCTCAGCCCATGAAGGAAAGGGCATCACAGGAGGACAAAAAACACCCCTTGAAGGTTTCAGAAACAGCCTCGCTGTCAGGCCTTCCTCTCAGCCCCACTGCTTTTGTGGGACATGCAGGAGGAATCAGAACTGGCAGTGGAGGGGATCTGGGAGCACCAGGTTCAGACCCTCATTCTTTCTCAGCAAGGAACCTGTCATCTGGGTTACCCAGGGCCGGTCGCTCAGCCTAAACCACATCACAGTGTTGTTGTTGGTGGGGATGGGACAGTGGAAGGGTAAGTCCAGTGTACCTCCTTGAGATCCTCAGAGATAGGACAGGGGAAAAGAGGAAACAAAGAGCAAGAGATGGTTCGTAGTTGTGCTTGGCTGCTGTTGCTGGGCGTATGGGAGAAGTGTTGGAAAACTACGCTATTTACTTGCAAGGAAGGTTACTAGTCTTCTAAAAATGGTATATTAAAAAAAATTGTATGGGAATGTAAGATACCCTCCCCATTTTATGGTTTCTCTTGGGAAAAAAACCTAGTCTTGAATATGATTAAATACATTTACTGGGGCTTCTGTAGATTCCCTCCCCATTTTATGGTATCTCTTGGAAAAAAACCTAGTCTTGAATATATTTAAATACATTTATTGGGGCTCCTGTGGATTCCCCAGTAAATCAATTGCTTTTGTTTGCATTTTGAGTAAAAAATAATATTGTTAATTGGGTTTGCTTGTGTTATTTATAAATTTTATATTTCTAGTACCTGGCATTACATTTTATGGCACACATGGGCCTGGCCCGACAAAGCAACATTTATGTCAGATCCGTCACTTGTAACAAATGAGTTCGACACTTCTGCTTTAGATGGTCTTGGAGGAGAAGGATTATTTCACTCTTGACTCAACTGCTGAGAGTCTGTAGAATTCCTGAACAGGTAGTTGGAGAGGGTAATGGGATGGATGAGGGACAATAAACAAAAGCTTAATCCAGACAATACTGAGGAACTGCTGGTCAATGGAGAAGCATTTCAAGGATTATGGAGTCAGCTTGTCTTGGAGGGAGTTACACTTCCCCTGAAGTACCTGGTTTGGAGTCTCAGGTTAGGGGTGCTGTTGGATCCTGGTGTAAAGTTGGAGGCTCAGGTCTATTCTATAGCATGTGGCAGCTTTTATCAGTTTAGGCTGATACACCAGCTGTTGCTGTTTTTCAAAAAGTATGATCTCGCCACAGTAATCCACGGTCCAGTCAAATCCACATTTGATTACTGGAATGCAGTGTATGTGGAACTAACTTTTGAAAACCACCCTGAAACTTCAACTGGTCTATTATGACAGATCAAGATGGGTAGCCATGTTGGTCTTTCTGTAGCAGTAGAAAAGAGTCAGAGTCCAGCACCTTAAAGACTAACAACATTTGTGACAGGGTATGGGCTGTCGTGAGTCACTGCTCACTTCTTCAGATACGGCTAGAATGTGAGTCCATTTGTCCTATCGATGGGGAAGTGGACTGATTTCAGATGCCGAATGAAATTAGCAGGCAAATAACAATAGCAGGTGTGATTGTATCAGGTGTGATTTGCAGAAGGGCGGTAGGCTTGGAGAAATCACCACTGGTAACGAGACAGGAAACCTAGGTCTCTATTCAAGCCAGGTGGATGCATTGTCTTGAGCTTCATTAGCAGTTGCAATTCAGCAGGCCCTCTTTCTAATCTCTCTCTGAATTTCCTTTGTAAGAGAACTGCTTCTTTTAGGTCAGCAACTGAATGTCCTGCAAGGTTAAAATGTCCCCCCACTGTTTTTTGAATATTGTGGTTTCTGATATCAAACTTCCATCATTAATTCTTTGTCAAAGGGCCTGGCTTGTTTGCCCAATGTAGAAGGTGGGAGGGCGTTGCTAATATGTGATGGCATAAATCAAATCAGAGGATGAGCAGGAGTATGAAGAAGAAGAGGAAGAGTTGGATTTATACCTCTGTCCTTCACTTGGAGTCTCTGAGTGGCTTATAATGACCTTCCCTTCCTCTCCCCACAACTGATACACTGTGAGGTAGGTGAGAGCTGAGAGAATTTAGAGATGAACCTGAGATGGTATTGGCTGATGTAGCTGGGTTCACTGATGGTGTTGCTAGGACCTATAGGAGAGCAAAACTGGCACCTTGTTTTGTTACAGGCCTTGGTACCCGAGTCCATGTTACTGTTAAGTAGTTTATCATTGTAGGTGAGAAGTTGTTTTAGGTTAGCACGCTGTTTCTCAAGAGGTATGATCTAGCCACAGTAATCCACAGTCCAGTCAAATCCACATTTGATTACTAGAATGCAATGTATGTGGAATTAGCTTTTGAAAACTAACCTGAAACTTCAACTGGTCTATTACGACAGATCAAGATGGGTAGCCATGTTTGTCTTTCTGTAGCAGTAGAAACGAGTCAAGAGTCCAGCAGCAACTTAAAGACTAACAACATTTGTGGCAGGGTATGAGCTGTCTTGCTTACAATGTCGCCTCCCCCAGTGCCTGTGTGAGGGAAGTGTCACTATCCAGCATGAGTTGTAGGTCATTAATAATGCATTGAACTGGCTCGAGTTGTGAACTGTAGGTGACCACCAGTGGTGTTCTCTTGTCATTTCCTTTGTGCAAGGAAACAGCTGATGTGGAATTTCCTTGCCAGGGAATGCCCTGTAGTTGGCATAGCTCTGGGTGGACTTGCTCTAGCGCTTTAAATCCAAGCTAGTTAAAATAATACTTCTTGGCCATTTGGCTAGGAGTTTATGTCAGTAATTCAACATGGATCACTAAGGGCCAAACAACAGATCACATATATAATGTGGTAACCTGTGAGTTTCTCATGCAAACTCACATTAAAAGTACTGAAGGGTTCTGATTCGGATCAGGACAGTGGGGTAGGGAGAGGAGGGACGCCTGCTTTTCCCTGTGCTGTTTTCCCAACTGAAAAGGCTCCAGGGCCATTATATGCCTTATTGGGGAGCTGCATGCAAAAGCATTCAGTGCACATGCAGCCCCCTTGGCGGGAGAAATAATGTCCCCCATGGCCATTTCAGGTTGCCCTTCCTCTACCACACTGCAGTCTCAATCTTAAATGGACCCCAAGCCAGCAGCACTTATAAACTAAGTTCCCAGGGAAACTCCCAGTTGTCATACTGCTGCAAGACCCATGGTAATCACATGGTAGATGTAATTTGAATTTGGACCTAAGAGGCACAGGACTAAGAGAGCTTTCTGAAATGAAACATATTCTTAACCTCAAGTTCTCCTGCTACCCATGTGCATGAAAACAGCAGGACCAGCTTGGTCTGGGACACCTAAATCTATGTGGTCTAGGGCCAGTCAGAGCCCCTCTTCTGTTGAAATCATACTACAACTAGACTCTTTAGAAGAAGAGGAGACTGGATTCCCCCCCCCCAAACACACACAATGAAATAAACTTCCAAGCGTGCATGATTAAATTAGAAATAAATAACTCATATCTTATTGGATTAATGGTGATATAGGGTGGCAATAGAGTTAATGAGAATATTTAGCTGACTCCGGAGCAATGGTTGGTTGAGGAGGTTTGAAGTTTGGCATTAAAGGAGATGGTGATGTGGAAATGAATTTATGCCTTACGTAGAGTTTAACTCACAGTTAATGATTTATGGAATGAATTTGGGATTATTAGAAAATTGTTTAGCTAACCTAGTTGCTGTCAAATAATATTTCTGGTTGAAATGTCGACTTTCAATGATGTTATAATCTATAAGCTATTATGTATTTGTTTATGATTTGAAAACCCAATAAAATATATATTAAAAAAAGAAGAAGAAGAAGAGACTGGATTTATACCCCGCCCTTCACTACCCAAAGGTGTCTCTGAGTGGCTTACAAACTCCTTTCCCTTCCCCTCCCCACAACAGACACCCTGTGAGGTAGGTGGGGCTGAGAGAGCTCTGACAGCAACTGCTCTTTTTCAAGAACAGTTCTTATCAGAACCACAGCTTGCCCAAGGTTATCCAACCAGGTGCAAGTGGAGGAGTGGGGAATCAAACCCAGTTCTCCCAGATTAGAGTCCGTGCACTTAACCACTACACCGAACTGGCTTAGATAGATAAACAATGCAGGTCAAAAAAGCCTATTCACTCTGTTGGAACTAATATAGAAAAGATCACAATAAAAATTAGGCAGACACAGGTCCCTGCCACACGGGACGGCTGGAACGCGGCTAAGCAGAGCCGCACCAAACTTAACACGCCGCGGCGGATTCCCACGGATCCCCTCAGCCGCAGCGCATCGCTCCCCGGCCGCACTTGCCGCGGCCCATCCGAAAGAACCACCTAGGGAGGTGGTTCTTTTTTGCTGCGCTGTATGGGCGGGATGGGACGGATCGGAGACGGAAGCACGACGTTCCCCAGATGTTGCTGTGGGATCGCGCCCATTTGCTCCGGCCCTGATCCGTCCTTCTCCCGGCCCAAACGGCTCGTATGAACAGGACCACAGATAGGCTGTTAGAGAAACAGCAAACATTACCTAGAAGGTGTAAAGGGCTAATTATAGGAAGGCTCTTTACAAAGAGAAAGAGGAAACTTACAAAGAACCTGTATTTTAGTGATATCATTTGTCTGCCAGAAATGGGTCGGGGTGGGATGATTTGCTTAATACCGAAATTATGGTTGCCTTTTTGGGGCGGAGCACAAAAAGAAAAAATAAATTTTAAAAAAATGCAGTAATAAATAAGGCTATTTCCTCTACAACAACTAAATCTTTTCTGCTTAAAGGAGAAAGATGCCAACATAGGTATAGACTTGTGTGGAGGGGAGTATGCTACCAATGTAACCTTCAAAGTGGGATAGTATAACAACTTGTATAGCCCTTGCTCCTGTGAAAACTATGAAAGAGCTGAATTCCTTCCCTGGATGCAAATAGGAAGCCATTTTTCAAGTCTGCCTAAGTTGCCAGACCTGAAGAGGAAGACTAGCAGCTGTAGCTTGTTAAAAGAGCTGGAAAGTGAAGGAAGCCATGCAAATAACAAACAGAGCCTTGCTGGCATGGGAGAAGTGTTCCTGAGAAGGAAAAGGAGCTGTTCTGTGGTCTCTAATCCACCAGATATTTGAACCAGGCCATGGGAAAATGAAGAACTAAGCAACTGAATGTCTGGCTTTTACATGGGACTATATATTGGCACCAAATACTGTAACTAGTAAGAACTGTTTTCAATCCTTCCCGGCTTCTGGATCACTAGCTGGATGAAGCTGCCCTGTGGCTAAAGTAGCAGCTTATTTTACTCTAACACTGACATATTTATCCAAGTTATAATCACTACTCTGTCAAGAGACGGCAGCCAAACATACAGTAGATAGCCTAACTTGTGGGCAAAGTTAACTAGTCAACTAAAAGCCTACTGAAAAGCTTCACAATACCTCCAGCTGTTAATTTGCATTAGTTATGGGAACAAGACTTTGAATTTTTAGGTGCACCAATGACAAAAGTGTGTCAAAGCAACAGTATTCTAAAAGAGAGTCCCTGCTCCAACAAGTCAGCTGAACTACATACCGAATACAACTGGCAAGAATACTTTTATTTTTTATTCTAAGTATTTTATTGATGATTTTGAATAAGGGCTGTTTTTCACCTGTGGCTCAGTTCACAGGTTATTCTTCTGAGGTGGAAAGACATGGATGACATGCTTGCTCTGCTTATCTTGAATTCTGAAGGAGGGAGGGGGCTCTCCCCCACCTGCGTTCAGAGCAGTTTGTGGATACAGAAGAAGCTTCTGGGATTGGCAGGCTCTTATCTTGCTGCAGGCTTATGAGAGAAGAAAGGAGTGGGAGCTGCGGCGACAGTCTCACTTCCTCAGGGATTATGACTTAAAGGCCTAAGTGATTAATTGGCAAGACCAAATTTTGATCAGTGAGGCAAACAGCTAAGAGCACACACTTTTTGAAGGAATTTGGTTCCTGAATATTACTTGACACAGCTAACTTGAAATACTCCCAAGGCAAGCTCCAAGACTGACTAAACACACTTCCTTCTATTTGCTATCCAATTGTTGAGACAGGACTGAACTACCTTAAGTGGTGTGAGACTAATTTCAGACGGCCTTTGATGGCTTAGATTTAATGTTTGCAAGGGTTTGGAATCTGCCAGAAGTTACCCACTGACACATCAGATCACCACAGCCACAAGAAAAAGGGCAGGCAATGAAACAGGGCCGCAGAGGGTTGGTCTACTAAACGTTACAGCAGGAAAAATGGGGTGGGGGAGAGACACAAACACAAATGAGACTTCTTCATACCTTGAGCCATTTATAGCCTAAATGATTGACCTCATGCATTCTTTCGTTTAGCAGCTTCAACAGGCAATGGAAAGCAGAATGGCGGAAAGCAAGGCAAACAGAAGAAAGGGGAAGCATGCAATTAGAAGCAGAATGGTCAACTTAAGAATCTGTACATTTACAAGAAGTACAAAGCTACATATGCCTAGGGTTGATGTAACAATTTTAACACATTAAAATACTCTTCTATATTTAAAACACAGAACCAAAACTATCACCTTTATTTTAATGTTTTCACTCTGAATTCTTGAAGCACTCCTCACAAAACAAATTAAGACAACATTGAAAGGCCATATTTCCCCCAAATTGAAAAGAAAATCCCTCCATAGGGAGCAATAACTTACTGCAAACTATTATACTATACAAAGAAGAAGAAGAGATTGGATTTATACCCCGCCCTTCACTACCCAAAGGTGTCTCAGAGTGGCTTACAAACTCCTTTCCCTTCCCCTCCCCACAACAGACACCCTGTGAGGCAGGTGGGGCTGAGAGAGCTCTGACACAAACTGCTCTTTTTCAAGAACAGCTCTTATCAGAGCTACGGCTTGCCCAAGGTCATCCAGCCAGGTGCAAGTGGAGGAGTGGGGAATCAAACCCGGTTCTCTCAGATTAGAGTCCCCGCACTTAACCACTACACCAAACTAGCTCAAAGTTTTGCAAGAGAAGGCAAAGAGTTAATGAAAGGTTGCCAACAAATCTCTGAGTAAGTTGGTTCAGTACCATTTTAAGCTATATTAGATAGTATATTTACTTAGCCCTGAATAGGGCTGCCAAGTCTCGTTGAATCGCAGCGGGGGATCGTCATTCTTCACAGGAACTCTGCCGCGGGGGACAGCAACAGGCGTTGCACCGCCGTCACCAGGATGTGACGCTATGCGTCGCTCTGGCAACGGTCCTGTTGCCAGAGTGACGCGTAGCGTCACATCCTGGCGACGGCGGTGCAACGCCTGTTGCCGTCCCCCGCGGCAGAGCTCCTGTGAAGAATGACGATCCCCCGCCGCGATTCAACGAGACTTGGCAGCCCTAGCCCTGAATATACATACAAGAACATTTAAAAAGCCATTGTGGTGTAGTTGTCGGACTGTCACACTAGGATCTGGGAGACCCAGGTTTGAATCCCCATTCATGGAGGCTTACTGGGTGACCTTGGGCTGTTCACACTCCCACAGCCTAATCTACCTCACATGGTTGTTGTGTGAAGATAAAACAAAGGAGACGAGATGGATGTTGTAAGCCCTTTTGGGCTCTCATTGGGGAGAAAAGTGAGGAAAAATTATGTAAATGATATAAATACATACAAACAAATCTGTTCTTCCATAGGTAGCCTGAGAATATAGCATCCCTCCAATAATTATGGAAGTTACACTGTTGTTATACAACTAACGCTGAACTTAATTGCCTTCAGAAAACTTTAGGTGACTATCAAGGAATAATTTTCCACTGAGAATACTGCCATAAAGATCCCCACCCCATCACTAATTTTTTTAAAAAAATAATTAACAATTAGATCCATCATGTTTATCAACGGCTTTATTAACTGGGGATTCAGAGTACAATTTTTTTTTAAAAAAACACTGTTACTAATGTCTGAAAACTGCTGAAATTTTTGAAACAAGAAATCCAACAGGTACATTTCCCATGTTGCTGAAAAGGATAATTGAAGAGGTAAGCAGGTGTGGATTGTTCACCCAGAATTATTTTTAAAAATGAACAGGCTAAGGAAGAATCTGTAAGATATCTTACACAGTGCTAAGTCACACAGTTGGCTAGCTATACTCAGTCAGGAACATGTCTTTCAGGAGGGCACCATTTAGGAGGACACATTTTGACATTCAGAAGAGACCTAAAATTAGTACCTGGATCAAATGTTTGAATATGCATTAAATTTCACAAGCTGTATTAGCTCATGCCTGCCAAGGCCTTTAGGATCCTCTGATAAGGTGCTGCTTTCCACATTACATTGATACACAAAAAAATAAATACCAACACCAGTGACTGTAAGTGTGCAGACCTGTTTTTCAGCATGTGTCCTGGCTGATTCTTCTTGTGCCAGTACCATTTCCCGCTCTGCTGTTATTTGCACACTCTCTCTTAGTGCTTCTTCCAGCTCCTCAATCCGATCATCTTTTTTACGTAGATTGTCCTGGAAAATGACGGGAGATCAGATGAAGTAGCTTGGATTTAAAGCACTAGAGCAAATCCACACAGAGCCATGCCAACTGCAAGGCATTCCCCAGCGAGGAAATTCCACATCAGCTGCTTCCTTGCACAAAGGAAGAGCGAAGATGTAAAATTGAAGGAAGAGCAGAAGAAGGTGAATGCCACAGCAAAGAAGATGGTCAGCAAGAGTTAGCAAGAGATAGTAAGCAAGATATCACTGTGAGTAGATTTGTAGGTTCTTTTTTGAGATCAGTTAGCACAGCTAACAAGCTGTGCACAACAGACACATGCAGCTCCAGAGCAGGTTAGTAGACAGTTGATGTGACAGAGCAGCAAATATCTGGAAATCCTTCTCATGCACTCACACCTTGATAGGCAAAGTATACCCAAGGAAGAAGTGCAACTAGCAGCCAGTGATTTCCTCAGAGAAAAAATCAAAATGGAGAGTAACATAAAGAGCTCTCAACCGCTTTCATCAAGTGTCTTCATATTAACTTAATAACGTGGATAAGAATCTATCAGAAAGCTTGATGGAAAAAATAAAAGGCTAGAGGATCAAAAAAGTAGTACTGCAACATGCAGCTTTTTATGGTTTGGGTCATAACCAAAGTAAAGCCTCTCTTACATATTCAAGCCAGGTTTGTAAGAGAACAAAATGTTTACCCACAGATGCTTGTTTGAAATTTGAAAAAAGGACCTCAGAAGTTTAAAGTTGTACTAATCTGAAGATGCTGAAGTCAATTCATAGAAGAATGTGAACATTTCCTGCTTCAAAAGGGTAATGGGGATAGAAGAATGAAATGGTCGCAATTCCTTGCATATGATAATGAAATCACCATCTATGGAAAGCCTTAAACTTAGTTCAGACTCAAAATAAATGATGGAACAATTTCATGTACGTGTTGTCAAGATCTCTCCAGTTTGGCACTACTTTAAGTATAGCCTGTGCCATTCCCCCAGATAGTAATCAGATCTTAAAATATCAGATATGGTAGGATTCTCTGAAGTTCAAAACTAGTATTTCACATAATAACTGATAAGAATTAATAAGAATTCACACAGTAACTGGTAATAATAATAATAATAATAATAATGGAAACAGCACATTTGGTTCCTCTGGAAATCCTCTCAAAATGATGAAACATTCAGATTCTGAGGAGCTGAAACATAGGTAGTAAGAAATTCAAGAACAAGGCTCAGTTTGGCACCCTTAATTCTGTTAATTGATAAAAGTGATCATGACATCTAAGATATCCATCTTGGTGCAGCATGGCACTTTAAGTAAACTATTAATGATTCTGTCCAAGTTCCAATCAGTTCTTTCACTACTGACAAAAGAATGGCAAAAAGTCTTTTGGGTACAGATAAGAGGAGTGCAAAGACTTGGCATTAGTGTACATTAGAAAAGGGAAGAGCAGATGGTAATGGAGCCCTAACAAAGAAAAAGAGTCCAATTACTAAGGGTAACACCCTGCAAAGATTGTGGGCTGTTCCCAATAATGACCATTTTAGTATCAAGAAGACTGTACTTACTTCCTACATCTTCTGGAGCACTGCTGATTAAACCGTTTTAATGCTCTCACAGGTGCTTAGAGTTAGAATTACCCTGCCCAGTCTGCCTGAGACAGACAGTCCTGGAAAATTACAGTGTAAAGTTCTAATTGCCCCAGACATGGAAAATACTCATTAGGTTGTCTATGTTATGCCAGAATCCAGACTGTCACAATTGGAATCTTCAATGGTATCTCCAGTGCTGTATTAGAATACCTGTCTGGTTAAAGCTGATTTGAGGAAGCAAGAATGCACAGTTGTACTATGGATTCCTCTATTTGTAAATCAAGTATATGTAGTAAGTTTTGTAATTCATAAGAATTACTGGTATATGACATGATTCCATTTGCAGATTTAGAACACAAGCATTACTTACAGCATAATGTGTCAGTTAATGAGGTAAATTTGACTCATGTTTTGTAGTTTCTCTAAAGCAGTATGCCTGATTAACTCATACAATTCAATTCAGTTGTACAAGTTAACCTTGTTTAAAGTTTTACTGAAGTTTAAAAATATGAATCAAACAGATGAATGTTAGAAGCCTATGATTCAAAGTACGGAAAGGAGTAAAACAGATTGTGAAGATTTGATTCTTTTATATACACATTTATGTTACATTACATATTACAAATTTCATGAATAAATACAATTTTAAAAGATAGTCCGTATATGAATGTGATAATGCTTACAATATTGCTTAAAATGTTATTCAATTAATCTTTCAAAAAGTGACAAATATGGTCATGTGTTACCAGCAAAATATCTTTGTATACTGACACAGTTGTTAATAAAATCAGACTCTGAGCCATATTTTTCAGTTATAAGTGTGATGTTTTACTCTCCAAAGACAGGCCTTCTGGGTAAAGTCAGGAAATTAATCCCTTTTTTGTTCTGCAGTGAACCATCCCACTGGATCCATGGAGCAAGCATCTATGTCACAATTTGCAATACATTTGCCACCTTCAGGAGGCAAACAGAAAACTGTACAAGTTAGACTGATAATGCTGGAAAGCATGTGTGACAGACAGGCTAGGTTCAGCCTCTCCCTAAAAGCAGCCAATGAGAGCTGTGGAATGTTGAGAGCAGGAGACTTGAAAAACAGGAGTTGAGAAATGACAGGGGTTAGGGGCAGAGGAGGATCGCTTAAGGGCTGAGGTGAAAAGGGTTTTTCTAACTGAGGGGAACTATATAGAAGAGCTGCTTGGAACAGGCTGAAAATAGTAAATTTGTAACTAAAGGATCCTAGTTGTAGGTACAGGACCGCAGTTCAAAATTTCAATGGAAGTGAAATGTCCTTACACTTTACTTTCCTCAGTTCTTATAAATAAAAGTGTTCTTGTTTGAGTAACCCTGTGGGCTGCATGTCTAAAGGGAAGAGGCACACACACATACAATTTAATATCTTGGTCTGTGTACATATATTCTAGGATATGAATGAATGGTAGCAGCGAGTGATTGGAACGTGTTTGAGCTCCAACCACAATAGCTCTGTGTGAGTGAGGGCTGATTATTAAAGGGGGCCGGGCTACCCTGTCTGTGGATGTCTCTGTGAGTGAGAGGACCTGAGGTGTGAGATGGTCATAACTCTCTGTAGGTTTTAAAAGAGAAAAAAAGGGTGGTGCTACCTGACCTACTTATAAATCATAACCTGATGAAGGGAGGTTATAGAGGATGGTAGGCACTCTGTCTCAGTGGATAAGGGACATCACAGCATGTTATTAGCAATATAGCACATCTTATTTGACTGAGCCTGAGAAATGGTTCTGCTTATTACACCTGATTGCTTTCAGGTAAATACAATGGTGGATTTGAATAACAAGACCCTCAGGGAAAAATCACATCATTTTTAAAAAGCCTAAACATTTATTTATTTATTTAATTGGGTTTCGATCTCGCCCTCCCTGCAAACGGGCTCAGGGTGGCTTACATTTAGCGGCACTATGTGGCAAGATACATTAAACATATCAATCCAGATAAAAACAAGATAAAGCAATCATATTATTAAAATTAAAGTGCTTATAGAATTATAGATCAGATGAATTTAAGATGAGTGGGGTATGGGTATGGTGCCCCCTCCAATTGGCAGAATCTGCCAGTACAGAATGGGGGCAATAAATGTATATGCAGGTTGAAGACAGCCCCTTTTTAAAAGCCAAAAAGGTTTAGAATACCATCTTGAGTTTGAGCTTAAATTGTATTTGACTATTAAATGATATTGTTGAATTAAGAGTTACTAGGATAAACTCGTTTTTCTGACAAATCACAAGCAGCTCTTGTATTAACCAAACTATTTTGAACTGCTATTTTATATTCCTTGAAAAGAATACATTCCATGGGGAAGAAAACAGAAAATGACCCTATATCCGACTGATTGTTTACCATGTTCATCTCAAATTAATACAAATCTGTTTTATACAAAGCAAAATGGACAATAATGCAAATCCATTTTTCAAGTTCAGCTGAATTGAGATGTTATAATTTTAATTATTGCCTCATTCTTCCCTCAAATCCTCTTACTGTGTTTTCCAAATGTCAAGTTTCCATCATCAGAAACTCCCTGTACAAACGAACACTTTGTTACTTGACTCAGGAAAAAAAGAAACCACATGCCTATTACAGACAGTGGAGTAAGGATTTGGAAACTTGTTTATTTGGCTGGATTGCAAATGGCCAGTTTAAGAAAACAGGGATCGTATTTTTAAGCACTACATAATGAATTATTAATTCCAGCCAAAACCATAAAAGCCAAAATTATCTGAAATTGGTGCTTCTGTGTACTAACCCCAAACCCAGTAATGGTTGCATACAGAATATCAGTTTCTCTTCTAGGCTTGTTTTTTTTAAATATACAGAACAGTAAAGGAGTGGCACTCATACTGGATAAACTGCCTTGGTTCAATCTGAAGGAAGACAGTGTAATTTTTTTGGGAATTGGCTTTTAGCCCTCTAAATAGGTTCTAATAAGATGCTTGCACACAGGAGAAAAACTCAGGCTTCATTCAGACATCATGGTAAACTATGACTTGAGCAAACTACAGTTAGTTGTAATCTCTCAATGTAGATGGTTCAAATAATTCAGAGGTTGCTGCTTGGCACCAAACCACAATTTCAGTCTAGATTGTGTCACTGTACTAACTGTGGCTTGTGAATTCAGATGTTAGAACACACTGTTATGGACAAACAGAGAAATAGAATTATAAGGAAAGATGGACTAGCCTCATTGTTGGCCAACAGAGAGGATGCAAGAAACACAGAAAACAGGGTTTACACACCAGCCAGAAATCATTTATTGATATATTATGCCCCACTGTACTCCCAATGGGGACCCAAAGCAGTTTGCAGCATAGTTCTCCTGTCCTGTTTTTATCCTCACAACAGCCCTGTGAGGTAGGTTAGGTTGAGGGAGTATGACTGACCCAAGGTTACCCAGCAAGCATCCATGGCAGAGTGGGGATTCAAATATGGGTCTCCCAAATCTTGCTTTGAGACTCTAACCTGACTCTCAATTTGTTTTTTAAGAAACAAATTGAAGGCTAAGATTTAGAGCTATGTGTAACCAGCTATGGGTACTTTGATTAAAAAGTTTTCATACTAATACCCGATCATTAAACAGGTGCACTTTATGTCCTCCCAACATGACTTCCCTAATCCAGCAAGAGTAATCTGTTTCCATCCTATGTCATGGGACTACTTACTGGATTGTCAACTGCATGTACAGGCCAGATGCACCTGCAGGACAAGAGTTTGACAGGGGTGTGCCTTCTCTTCTGTCCAGCAGCATTCTGAGGCTATTGCTCACATGCAACACCTAGTTGTAAGCAATGTGGAGTCAAGTCTGACTTGAATGAGTTACAATTATCTCAGAATGTCCCTAAGCAGCTTTAAAGATGCAAAGGAACAAGGTGCAAGGTACAGAGTTTATTTAGCTCTTATGGATCCCTGGCAGCATTAGACAGAAACCACAGGATACACTTAAGCTGAAAAAAGGTTTTTTTTATAAATGCACCTTGAGTTATTGAAAGAAACTGGATGTTGAGACTGAAAGAGAATCATTACATGCCATACACATGACAGAGGTTTCACACACGGTGTTTACAATCTGATAAAATATATGATTTTCCATTACGTAGTTCTTGCTGCAACACAAGATGTTTCTCTACAGCTCCTCTCTTTTTCATTCACAAGTACTCAGTGTGAGTCTGTGCGATCAGAACTGAAAACTAGGAAATGGCTATGCAGTTTGTACAGTACAGAAAGAAAAATCTATTGCTAACTCAAGTTCATGTCGCTTTTTGTTCAGACTTCATGAACATGGTTTTCTTTCTGATGCAAGTTTAAACACAGCCTGACTGGGCAGAATGGCAGGAAATAAATGTTGTCAATAAACTTACTGAAGCTGATAGATTCAAATTCTTTAAGCAGCCTGTGCCACTTAACTCATGAATAAGGGTTTGAAATATGGAACAGAATTTATCCTTTTTTACTCATTCAGACTAATTTTACTCAGTTATGTGGAAAGGAAAATGAGCATGGGTAGAAAAAAAAAAGTATGTATGAAAAAGTGGAAAACATGCCAAAATTTTGTATTACTAAGATAAATTACTGATCTTATTTGGCATGGTCTCTACAGTGAAAGTTGAACAACCTGAATATTGAGTGCCACTACACAGTTCTTTTAAAAGGTTATACAAATCTACATACTTCCTAAATCAGAAACTCAAACACTTCATTAAATGACAAGAGAACACCACTGGTGGTTACCTACAATTCCAACTCAAGCCAGTTCAATGTGTTATTAATGACCTATAACTCATGCTAGATAGTGACACTTCCCTCACACAGGTACTGGGGAGGCGATGTTTTCTTGCTTACAAACAGCCTGCTAACCTTAAACAACTTCTCACCTGCAATGATAAACTACTTAACATTTACAAGAACTCTGGTAACAAGTCCTGCAACAAACCAAGATGCCAACTTTGCTCTCACATAGATTCTAGTAACACTATCAGTGGACCTAGCAACATCAGCCATACCATATCTGGTTCATACTCCTGCTCATCCTCTATTGTCATGTGTCAGCTATGCCCTTCCACCCTCTGCATTGGACAAACAGACCAGTCCCTTCAACAAAGAATTAATCGACATAAGTCTGACATCAGAAATCACAACATTCAAAAACTAGTGTGGGAACATTTTAACCTTGCTGGACATTCAGTTGCTGACCTAAGAGTAGCAGTTCTCTTACAAAGGAATTTCAAAGGAAGATTAAAGAGACTGCTGAATTGCAACTGATAACGAAGCTCAGGGGTCATTTCCGGCAGGAGCGCACAGGAGCGGAGCTCCGGTAGTAAAGAGCCCAGGGCAACAAGCCCCACCCCCTGCTCCCAGCAGCCCTCAGTCAGAGCAAGAAGCAGCCAGGTAAGTTGCAGAGCCCCCCCCCAACCCCCGGCCCAAAACAGTCCAGTGGCACCTTTATGACCAAGTTTTATTCAGGTACAAGCTCTCCCTCCTCTGTGGGGACATATCTGCACGTCCCCCGTCCCCCCATAGCTAGCAATCCAAAACAGTCCAGTGGAGCCTGAGCGGTGGGTGTTGCCTTCTGACACACTTCCGGTGATGTCAGGGTGTGTGGCATATGCAAATAGGTTATGCTAATGAGTTATGCTAATGAGCTCCTGCACCTCTTTTTCTATGAAATGACCCCTGACGAAGCTCAAGACAATGCATCCTCCTGGCTTGAATAGACCTAAATGTCCTGTCTCGTTACCAAGGCTAATTTCTCCAAGCCTAGTACTTCTCTGCGTATCACACCTAATCCAATTTCACCTGTTATTGCTGTTTGCCTGCTAATGTCATTTGGCATCTAAAATTAGTCCACTTTCAAATCGATAGGACAAATGGATTCACATTCTAGCTGTATATGAAGAAGTGAGCAGTGACTCACGACACCTCATACCCTACCAAAAATGTTGTTAGTCTTTAAGGTGCTACTCGATTCTTACTCTTTTCTATTTCATTATCTACATAGATGTTGTCAACGACATTGACAGAAGGAACTGAAACTAGCCAAAAAATAAGGACCTTCTGCAAAATTACTGCTGAATCTATTAGAAGCTTCTATACCATACTCTCAAACACTGATGTGACCAAGTATTATGAATATAAAATTCAACCACTGCAGGGTAGAATGGCAACCCTGAAAAGAAGAGCCAAAAGGAACTACCTACTGTACGTCCCATCCAGCTCACAATTCACTTACAGCAGGAGTCCCCAAACTTTTTAGTCTGTGAGCACCCTTGAAATTCTGACAGTGTGTGGCATGCAGCCACAAAACGGCTGCCACAGGAGGTGAAGCCAGCCACAAACAGCTGCCGCAAATAACCAGAAAATTATTTCAATTATTTCTAGAATTCAGAAATAGTTAACTAATGGATTTATGTAGCTTAGTTTTTGTTCAATGAATAAAACTGAATCCAATAAACGCAAAACAATTAAGCAAGAATTTTTTAAAAGCACCAGCTTCATAACTATCTCAAAGCTGATGACCAGTTGATAGTCATTCCAGTAAATTACACCTCAGATGAAGCCCTATTTGCAACTTACCATAACAGGAATCAAGCTGTGCTACACCCTCTTAGAATGTCTGGGGATAAAACTTCTCCTTTAAGTACAAAGCAATTATTTTATTAAGAGCAAGACTGTGAGCGAGGAAGCAAATGAAGCAGAAAGAGCTCAAGTTAAAGACGACCTCATATCAGACATGTGATCCCATGTTACCTGCAGTTGCTGAGAACTGTCATTAAGATTGTCCTCCCGCCGCCTAGCTTCTTCCAACATCTGTGCACTCTTTTTTTTCTCCACTTGTTCTTTGTGCTTCAGATTTGCTACCTTTTTATTCTGATCTTTAATTTGCCTGCCAAGGAAAAAAAGAAAAGACAAATGCTCAAAAACTGGGGAAACCTGAATCTGAAAAAAGAATTTTTCGAACATTTTCACATATGATATTAATTTTAGTATGTTCTCAAACAACTGATATTTTGAAACTTTTAATTGCTTCAATTCTACCATATGCTAATAGTTTCTAGCATCCCATTTTTGTTACAAATAATCTACACAAAGTACAATTTCTATAACTGAATACAACTGAATTCTTGTTCCAGCCAGAGAGCAGCAGTCCAGACTGTTGTTCTGGTAACTCAGAGACCAACAGCTTTGCTTCTTCAGCCCTTCTGAAGTACATGCAATACATGTAGAGGTTCTTATTGCCATCAATTCACAGCTGACTTATGGCAGCCCCAGGTGGGGTTACAAGGCAAGAGATGTTCAACAATGGTTTGTCATTGTCTATCTCTGCTTCACAACTCTGGTACTCCTTGGTGGTCTCCCATCCAAATACTGACCAAGGCTGACACTTCTTAGCTTCTGAGATCTGACAAGATCAGTCTAGCCTGATCTATCCAGGTCAGGGCACGTGGAGAATTACAATTGTGTTATTCCAGATTCCAAGGTTTCCCTGAATGACATGCAATTTAAATATACCACTTTCTAATGTTTAGCTTTCACAAACAGTGGATGAAGGGTACATGCAAAGAACCAAGGCAATCAGAGATGAGATAAAGTCCAAGGGTTACCTGATAACAGAGTAAAAAGTCACTGGGTCGAGATAGCATGCACCCAAGGGTCTTAAATAACTTGAAAAGGATTTTAAAAAACACGCACAGTGTCATGATGTTTTTGTATCAATTTATGACGCAGCCACAGTTAGAATGTAGAGTGTATTTATAGTTATAAAGCCTCAAAAATATTGTACAACTGGAAAAAAGGCAACTGAAATGATTATGATTGAAGCACCTTCCCTAGGAAGACAAAGGACTTCATTCCAAAAGACTTCGGTGGCGGTGGCGGTGGTGGTGGGGAAGCATAACATACA
Source organism: Gekko japonicus (assembly GCF_001447785.1). NCBI lineage: Eukaryota > Metazoa > Chordata > Lepidosauria > Squamata > Gekkonidae > Gekko > Gekko japonicus. Next base: position 1,022,744 of record NW_015173673.1, on the reverse strand, counting down.
TTTATAGAATTACAAATAGAAACTGTCTCATAGGGGACAGAAGCTCCACCCCCCCCAAGCCAGTTCCCATTTCCTCTCTTCTTTCTCACCTCTCACCCTCTCATTGGTGACACCTACTCCTTTCCCCCCACTGCTTCAACTCCACCACCACCTGTTAGATAAAGACAGTAATAGATGAGGACAAATGACACTCCATGTGGAGGGGATTCCACAGTTTTGGTGCCACAACAGAGAAGCCCCTTTCTGAGATTGACACCTGTCTAGGCTCAGACAGGGGCACCTGAAGCAGGGCCTCCAACGATGACCATAATGGTTGGGTAGGTTCATATGATGCATGTTGTGAAGGAAGTGGTGAGAACTTTTTTGTTTTCTCCAATATTAAGATTCAAGGCCATGAAATGAAGTTGGTGGGCAGCAGATTCAAGGCAAACAGAACTGAAGGGTATGTGTGGTGCTTTCACTCAACATATAGTGATGTGCTATATGATGTGCTTTCACTCAACAAGACAGTGGTGGCCACCAACTAACAAGATCATAACAACAAAAATGGACATGAAGGAGAGAATTAGTTTCAATATTTATGTAATTTTTGCCTTCAGCAGTAGAAGTAACCATGGTCAAAGCATCAGACAGATACGGCATTGCAGATGTATATACAGTTCTCAGAAAAGAAAAGAAGAGAAAAGAAAAAAGAAATGCCTAGGATGAAAGCAAAAGAGAAGAGTTCCTGGGTAGAGGACAAGGCTGCTAAATTTACACACTCAAACCTCACAGAGATATTTCGTAAGTCACAGCATTCACTTCTAAACTACTTTGCAAACAGCTACTTGAAAGGATTTATTGGCCCTGTTACCATGCAGCAAAGAACAAGTAAACCAGAACAATGAAACATAACAAAATTACTAGAGCTGCTGTTTTAGGATAACAGAGGGTTTAGAACTGTGAGCTGAATAGTCATTCTTTAGCTATGTGCATTTGGATACTCTTTGACTATTCTTTTGGCCTTGTTGGCTTCAAGAGATGACCCAGAAGAGATTAGGAACCTGCCTGCATCCCATATGTTCTGTTGACAGGTACGTGAAGAGGCCTTGAGCTAAGGTTCAGCAGATTTTCTCTTTGCAAGTGTGCCATCTATGGAAGAAAACTGGGAGTGTAATGACAGATTTATATTGCACTCTTCTTCCAGTTCAAGGCAGAAATTTTCTACAAACTGGAACAATTCTATCTATCCACATCTATTTTCAGTATCGACATGGTAATGTAGTACAGAATTCATTTGTTGTTGTTCAGTCGCACAGTCGAGTCCGAATTCATACTTCAGTATAAAGAAAGCCACAAGAAATTCATTGAAAAAAGCAGGCAGCAACTTCCAATTCATTTATATATTATTCATAAACCAATTTCTTTCTTAATATAATTTTCTGCCCCTGTCAGTTTTATGATTTTACTGATGTTTAAAATGTTAATACCTACATTAATCTGCATGACAATTCAATTTGCATGATTTGCCAATTCAGACCATTAACGCACCTCAAGACAAGCCTCTCCCCTTTAACCTGCCTGTACTATAGTAGCAATTCAACTGCTATAAATAAAAAGTTCCATTCCTTTTGTGTATTGGAGGGAAAAATCATAAGCCACTTCCAGCAGGTCTTTGGAGAGGTAGCGAATAAGTTTTCCAAATAAAATTTAAATGTGTAATTTAATATTGGAATTAAACAGATTTTTTTGTCAGGTGGTAATGGTAATTAGTAATTAGGAAATTAGGTAATTATTAGGAATTAGGGAATTAGGAAAAGATGGCAAGAATGCACAGGAGAACTATACAAGAAGGACCTCAATGTCCTTGACAACCCCGATGGTGTAATCACTGACCTTGAGCCAGACATCCTGGAATCCGAAGTCAAATGAGCCTTAGAAAGCATTACTAATGGCAAAGCTAGTGGAGGTGATGGTATCCCAGCTGAGCTATTCAAAGTCTTAAAAGATGATGCTGTTAAAGTGCTGCATTCAATTTGCCAGCAAATTTGGAAAACACAATAGTGGCCACAGGATTGGAAAAGGTCAGTATACATTCCAATCCCAAAGAAGGGCAATGCCAAGGAATGTTCAAACTATCGCACAATTGCACTCATTTCACACGCTAGCAAGGTCATGCTAAAGATCCTACAAGCTAGGCTTCAGCAGTACGTGGATAGAGAACTGCCAGATGTACAAGCTGGGTTTCGAAGAGGTAGAGGAACTAGAGATCAAATTGCCAACATTCGTTGGATTATGGAGAAAGCAAGAGAGTACCAGAAAAACATCTACTTCTGCTTCATTGACTACACTAAAGCCTTTGATTGTATGGATCACAACAAACTATGGCAAGTCCTTAAAGATATGGGAGTACCAGACCACCTCACATGTCTCTTGAGAAACCTGTATAAGGGCCAAGAAGCGACAGTTAGAACCGGATACGGAACAACTGATTGGTTTAGCAAAGGAAAAGGAGTACGACAAGGATGTATATTGTCCCCTTGCTTATTTAATTTATATGCAGAGTACATCATGCAAAATGCCAGACTGGATGATTCAGAAGCCGGAATTAAGATTGCTGGGGAAAACATCAACAACCTCAGATATGCAGACGATACCACTCTAAAGGCAGAAAGTGAAGAGGACCTAAAGAGCCTCTTGCTCAGGGTATAAGAGGAGAGCGCAAAAGTGGGCTTGATGCTCAACATCAAAAAAACTAAGATCATGGCATCCAGCCCCATCACTCCTTGGCAAATAGAAGGAGAAATCATGGAAGCAATGACAGACTTCACGTTCCTGGGATCCAAGATCACTGCAGATGGTGATTGCAGTCATGAAAGTAAAAGATGCCTGCTCCTTGGGAGAAAAGCGATGGCAAACCTTGACAGCATAATAAAAATTAGAGACATCACCCTGCCAACAAAAGTCCGTATTGTCAAAGCAATGGTATTCCTAGTAGTACTGTATGGCTGTGAGAGTTGGACTATGAGGAAGGTCGAGTGCCGAAGAATAGATTCTTTTGAATTATGGTGCTGGAGAAGATTCTTGAGAGTCCCCTGGACTGTAAGATCAAATCAGTCAATCCTAAAAGAAATCAATCCTGACTGTTCCCTGGAAGGCCAGATATTGAAACTGAAGCTCAAATACTTTGGCCACCAAATGAGAAGGGAGCACTCACTGGAGAAGACCCTGATGTTGGGAAAGATTGAAGGTCAAAGAAGAAGGGGACGGCAAAGGATGAGATGGTTAGACAGTGTTATCAAGGCAACGAACATTTAATTAAGCAAACTCCGGAGCACGACGGAAGACAGGAGGGCCTGGCATGATGTGGTCCATGGGATCGTGAAGAGTCGGACTCGACTGTGCGACTAAACAACAACAACAATGGGAGGGATGGTAGGTAAAACTGGTGAGGAAAGTTTTAAGGGTAATAGATAAAGACAGGGATAAGGATGGGGCCAAGGCATGTGGAAGGGGGATGGTAGGGTCCATGGCTGTTTGCCTGCATGGTCTATTGCTGATGTTTCAAGATACTGCAGAAAATAAAAGAAACGCTTCAGCACCTTTCCTATGAGGAAACACTGAGGAATCTAGGACTTTTCAGTCTAGAAAAAAGGCAGGTAAGGGGAGTCATAAAAAAGTCTTATAATATTATGCATGTAGGGAGAAAGTAGACAGAGCTTTTTCTCCTGCTCCCATAATATTAGAACTCAAGACACACCCAATGGAGTTGCTGAGAAATAGTTTCCAGGCCAGATAAAAGAAAATCTTTACCCAACAAGTAATAAACTCTGGAATTCACTGCTAGTGAATGTCTCGATGGCCATAAGCACTGAAGGCTCTAAAAGCAGGTTAGACAGATGACTTCCACATCAATGTTCCCTCTAAGCTGAGTTAGTGTGAGCTAGCTCACAGTTTTTTTAGCCTCTGACTCACACATTTTTGTCTTAGCTCAGGAAGGGTGGCTCCAGAACAAACTAATTTATGCAGCAGCCAAATCACTTGCTCACAACTTTAATGCCAGTAGCTCACAAAGTAGAATTTTTGCTCACAAGACTCCACAGCTTAGAGGGAGCATTGCTTCACATACAGAGGCAGCAAACCTCCAAATTCCAGTGCTAGGAGGCAGCATCAGGGGAAGGCCTCTGCCTTTACACCTTGATTGTTTGGCAAATGGCTGGCCACTGTGTGAAACAGTATGCTGACCAAATGGACCATTGGTCTGATTCAGCAGGCTCTACTTGTGTGTGTGTGTGTATAGATGGATTTATGGAATAGGATCAGGGATGGGGACCCATACTGATAAATGATGCTTGGGCACTGAGTAGCATACACTACTAATAGAACAGGTACAGAGCAAAGATTGCTCCTAGTCTATTGTGTTCTCAGTTGAAACCAAGGGCTAATCACGTCTGCTTTCCCATTACATAAGGGTGATAACTATGAGACAAGCTGTTACATACAACAGTGTGTACCCATTTCTACTGAGAAGTAATTCTATGGTGAGGGAAAACGGAGCAGCCTGCAGAAGTTCTGTTAAACAACAAAAAGCCTCCCCCCCCCCCCCCCCCGATGAAGAAAATTCCCCCTTGGAATCCTACACAAGTTACTACCAGGACTGAAATATGCTTTGCACGCTTCCACAGACTATCGCTATATATTCTGAGAAGAAAATATAATGTTTTCTAAGGTGCCTGGTGCTTTTTATCACAGCAATAAAACAGGACTTTTAAAAATGTATATAAATAAAAAACTACTCTATCTTGCAATGTTATTCAAACAGCAAATTATTTTTTCATCTGTCTTCACAGTTCTATCCAAGGCTAACAAGCAGCTAAGAACCTTTTACAAGATCAAAACCAGAACTTCTAAAGTGCATGCCGGCAAGTTCAAATAGTCGATTAGGAATTCTGTTTGTGAGCTTTTGCCATAGGTCCTCGTCATTTTGTTACACTGCTCTTCACTTTTCCATGGCATTTATATGACAAGTTAACAAATGCCAACAAAAACAGAGCCTGTTGCTACAAAAGTCATGAAAATATAACTAGCCTGTTGTATGAGTGCCAGCAAGGAGCCCCAAATGGGTTTTCAGAGAGGGGTGGGTGGATTTTATTTCCTGAAACCAGGAAACCCAGGTTTTAAAAACAAATTCCGCATAGAGATAAATACAGGGGAAGGGAAAGGGAAGCAGAATTGAAAATTGAGGAGGATGGATCGGAGCAGTCATCTTTGCACCTAATCCATGAAATAGGTCTCGGGAGAGTTCAAAGGTGAAGGTCAGATCTAGACGCAGATTAATTCTTGGAACTCTACCTAGTTCTTGTAGCTTTATTATTTCAAGGTAGGTGCTATTGTCCAAGATCAGTATTTTGCCAACATTAGGAAATTGCAGTATCTCACTCCAGTGGCTCTAGCCTTTTTGATATGGTGACCTACAAGTCTAAACTCACTTGGCATGGTAATCCATCCAGGGCTGACCCAAGGGGTGCCTGTAACGATTCCTTGTCTTATATGTGTGTGTGTCGCTTTAAAAGTTTGGTTGCATGGCTGTGATAGAATAGAGTGGTTGAAAAGACAAGTGTGGTGTGATTGGTGATTGACAGAGAGGGGGAGGGGTTTTGGAAGTGTTTCTGAGTGGATGAATAGGTATGTCTGTCAAGAGTGACAGTTACAGGTTTGACAGTTGATGAAGACAGTTGATAAGTTAGTTCTTTTCTGAGGTCTGAGAGAGAGACAGTCTTGTGTGTGATACAAGAGTTAAGTTCTGTGTATGAAGAAAAGTTGAATGTATAAGGAAACAGTAAAGTAAAGTTAAGGAAACAAAAGTTATATGAAAGTCTGAGTGACAGACTGGAGTGAAATAAGAAACGTATATGACTCTGAGTAATGAGTTACAAAGTTACTTGAAAGATCATTGTCAGAAAGGGAGCAGATATTGTGTGAGACACAACGCAATTGTTAAAATTATTCACATTACTGGTTACATTGTTCTACACTTTTATTTATGAGTTATTTTAATAAATCTTCTTTTATTTAAGTATACCAGCTCTGAAAGGAATACTTCCTCAGAACCACATTAGTTCCTAGAAAGCCTTAAACTCGACCTACCTACCCAGTAATAGAAAGAGTAAAAGCATAAAGGTTTGGAAATCCTTTTAAAATATCCAGTAGAACAAAACATAAAGAATTCTTTTAAAGGGAAACCAGACCTCCCCAGATAAGGGGTTGTCACAGTGCCCTAGGCGAACTATGACCTTTTTTTTTTGAGCCCCCGGAGGGGATTTTTTATTATTTTTTATCACTACAAAAACTACAACAGAAGGGAGGGGAAACTACATATAGGGGATAGAGTAAAGAACCCACTACTAACTAAAAGCCCAAGAGAGGAGATCAACTAGCTTAGGTACATCAAGTCTTCCCATCATTAATCCCTTTATAAACTGAGTCAAACATTTTTACCACTTTTTCTTTAAAACTTAGATTTAAACTGTCTAGCCACAGTACCCCCAATCATCCCATAACGAAAGTCTCAAAGGCACAATTCAGAGTCCTTCAGCCTTTACTTCTCTTTCCCCCTTCTCTTCCGCAGCTTATAAGGACTTTTTGGGGCTGCTGCCCCTTGCTCTGACAGAGAGTCCTCTCCGGAAGATCCAGATTCTAGCTCGCCACTGGACTTGCTGTCCTCTTCTTTTTTCCCATCCTCTGGCCTTCCCATCTGAACTCTTAGAAATTCTTGAGCTTTCTGAACAGAGTCAATCTTTTCTTTTTTGTCTTTAGTCTTGAAAGTAACGCCTTCTGGAAATAGCCATTTATATCCAATTGAGTTTGTCTGAAGAAAAAGCACAAGTTCTTTGTACTTATTTCTCCGCTGTCTTACTTCAAATGGAATATCCTTTAGCATTCTGATGGTATTTCCCCCTGCTTTCAGGGGTGTTCCAGCAACCGCTTTCAGGATTGCATCCCTGACATGCCTCTTCGAGAATCTCACCACTATTTCCCCAGGCAGATTATTTTTCTATATGTAGCCTGAATATGATCTCTAGACCACATCCATGTAATTAAGCAGTGATTCCGCCTACATTTCTGTCACTGGGGCTAGCAGTTCATTCATCACTTCTTTAAGTTTCTCCCCTCTGTTCTCTGGCATGCCCTGGAAATGAAGGATCATATTAGCCTTTTCCATTTGGACTTGCAACAGTTGATCTTCTATGGAGATTTGTTTCCTTTCCAGCTTTTGCACCTTCTTCACTTTCTGTGTAGTTACAGCCACTTCCTTTACCTTCTCAGCATTATGCTTCATTATTTGTATCAAGTCGCTTATCTGGGTTTGTTGTGCAGTAATGCTTTGAGTAACTACAGACATCTGTTCCTTGAAGTTATTCAGCTGTTCCAGCAGAGGCCGCATATAATCTGCTATAGACCTTGCCACCTCACTGGTAACTTCTGGTTTTGGGCTCTCAGACCCTTTCGCTTTCAAAAGTCTTTCCCTGTCCTTCTTCCCCGCCATCTTTGTCGTTTGTTTACTTTCGCGAATTTTTAAAAAGTCTCTGAATGTGCGCTTGACCGCTTAGATTCGCTTTGGTAAGTACTTCTAGGCAGTTACCCTCACGTTTTCTTCCGCTCCCCCGCTCAATCACTCAAAAGTTCGTGCGCATAGGAGGCGTCCCTCCTCTGCTCGTTCCCCCCCCATTTGGTGGGGTGGGGAGCTATCTTTTCCCCTTTAAACGCTTCGGAATTGACTCACGTTCATAATTGGTCATTTGACTTCACTTTCATTTCATTTCTGCCGCGTGATCTCCTGCGCTTGTCCCGGTCAGCGTCACTAAGTCCATATGGTCTCACAGCACGGAGAACCGTTGGAACAAAGAGGCGCCTCAATTCTCTAGCATTCCGCCGTCAAAGAGGCGACCTCTTATAAGTTCCATGGCCAGGGTCCGCCGGGCCCCTGGGGGCGGGGTTGCGAGCCTGCGCACCCCCGGCTGGAGCGCAGCTTCACCCCCGGGAGGTCCGGGAGGTGAGTCTGCTAGCGCGCCGCCATAAACCGGAAATCCGGCGAACTATGACCTTGAAGCCCATCAGACCTAGCATTCAAATCTTTACTGTGGCCAACCAGTTATTTTTGAGAAACCAGCAAATATTGAACAAAGGGCACAGATGCCTCCACTATGAACCCCAAGCAAGTGGCGTTCCAAAGTACACAACTTTTGCAAATGGAGGTTACACTCCAGCACCTGACCACCCTTTGCAGTTCCTTCTAATCCCCCTTAAGTTTCTAAGAAGCTCACTCTAATAAACATCGGGACATTTTGCTTGATTCTTTATCAATCAGCGTGCATCAATCAGTGGACGTTTTCAAGCAGAGGCTGGATGATCATATTTCAGGTATGTTGTAGGGCTATATTTTGGCTATGCTCCTGCAGAGTGCAGGGGATTGGACTAGATGACCTGCAAGGTCCCTTCCAACTCTAACATTCTATGATTCTACTAGATGCAGTGAAGAAAAAATACCCAACTTCTGTATCACAGGGAAGATACAAAGCAAAGGGCTTGCCTCAAATTAAGCACTGAAGTCAGTTCTTCTAGGAGCCACTTAACACATGATGATTTTCCTGTAGAGATTTTATTCTACACGGAAAATGTGTATACTTGTCATTTGTAGTCAAATCCCATGTTTTGCTTATTAAAATAGCACAACTGGTTACATTAATCACACATAACAGAACTATCAGTGCAGGTAAATCACATAAGAACAGACTTGTTTCCAACTTCAGGAGGAGAGTGTAAGTGGCTTTGTGTTATACAAACTATAAAAGTGTCCCTAGTTTCCACCTAAATTTGGAAGACAAATAGGGTTCTTTTACTACTGGGTAAGATCCACCATGCATGAGAGCACAGATCCTCAAAACTGCATAACACTAAGCATTATACCTCCTTCAACCACTTTCAGAATGGCTGAAGTGTAGACTTCATCACTGTCTGTGCTGCAATAAGGAGAAAGGTTTTACCCATATAATGATGGTCTACAGGCCAAACTAGGCAATACTACATCCCTGAATCTACCACGGGGATGCAGTATCATTTCAGAGCCTACTTTTTTACTTTTACAACTGCTGCAGGGGCCCAATCCTGCTGGGGACTGTGGCACAGAGGAATGAACATAAGAACATAAGAGACACCAACGTTGGATCAGGCCAAAGGCCCATCCAGTCCAACACTCTGTGTCACACAGTGGCCAGAAATACCAGGTGCCATCAGGAGGTCCACCAGTGGGGCCAGGACATTAGAAGCCCTTCCCCCCCCAAGCAGCAAGAAGACAGAGCATCACTTGCCCCAGAGCCCCTATCTATACCTTGTGGCTGATGGACCTCTGCTCCATATGCTTATCTAATTCCCTTTTGAAGTCGTCCATGCTTGTAGCTGCCACCACTTCCTGTGGCAGTGAATTCCATGTGTTAATCACTCTTTGGGTGAAGAAGTACTTCCTTTTATCCATTCTAACCCGACGGCTCAGCAATTTCATTGAGTGCCCATGAGTTCTTATATTGTGAGAAAGGGAGAAAAGTACCTCTTTCC
>NW_015173673.1:987412-1013031 GCF_001447785.1 Gekko japonicus | reverse complement strand
TCAAAAACTGGCTAATTAATAGAAAACAGAGAGTGAGTATAAATGGGCAGTTCTCTCAGTGGAGAGGGGTAAGCAGTGGGGTACCGCAGGGATCAGTACTTGGTGCACTGCTTTTTAACTTGTTCATTAATGATTTGGAGAATATCAGTAATTGGCAACACATTCTTATCCTTCGTACCTGAAGAAGTATTCTGCTACACGATCTTACCTTTAGTATTTGTGGAGGGGGGGAAAACTTATCCTTGAAATGCCATATTTTAAACTATCAAATCTATTTATTCAAAATAGGCAAGGTTCATGAGGCCAGATGAACATCTGTAAGTAGTGGGCAGAGGGTCACAGGGATATGGTTTCTCCACTATACTTTCATATTTTTCCAAGGAAGAAGAAATAAATATAATGAGTTGGATCCAAGGGTCATTCTCTGTTGGCTGAAGCTCAGTATGTTTTTCAAAATCCTGCTACTGGATCACAGGCGATCTTCAGGAACACAGGGGGGCAGGTAGTAGTAGGGAAAACTGGTAAAAATTCCCACCTTCTGTTGGCAAAAATAACTTTTGGATTCAATCACATATCTCACCTCTTTAACCTCACTATCTAACTACTAGGTGAGCAGCCCTTCTTCACTGTTGTGGTAGTACATAACTGCAAATAGGCAGAGCATAATTCAAAATGCTGGTACTTATAAGAACATAAGAACATAAGAGACGCCAATGTTGGATCAGGCCAAAGGCCCATCCAGTCCAACACTCTGTGTCACACAGTGGCCAGAAATACCAGTGCCATCAGGAGGTCCAGCAGTGGGGCCAGGACATTAGAAGCCCTCCCACTGTTGACCCCCCCCCCAAGCACCAAGAAGACAGAGCATCACTTGCCCCAGAGCCCCTAGCTATACCTTGTGGCTAATAGCCACTGATGGACCTCTGCTCCATATGCTTATCTAATTCCCTTTTGAAGCCGTCCATGCTTGTAGCCGCCACCACTTCCTGTGGCAGTGAATTCCATGTGTTAATCACTCTTTGGGTGAAGAAGTACTTCCTTTTATCCGTTCTAACCCGACCGCTCTGCAGTTTCATGGAGTGCCCACGAGTTCTTGTATTGTGAGAAAGGGAGAAAAGTACCTCTTTCTTTACCTGCTCTTTCCCATGCATAATCTTATAAACCTCGATCATGTCACCCCTTAGTCGTCTTTTCTCCAAGCTAAAGAGCCCTAAGCGCTTTAACCTTTCCTCATAGGGAAAGTGTTCCAACCCTTTTATCATTCGAGTTGCCCTTTTCTGCACTTTTTCCAAAGCTATAATATCCTTTTTAAGGTGTGGTGACCAGAATTGCACACAGTATTCCAAATGAGGTCTTACCATTGATTTATATAGGGGCATTATTATATTGGCTGATCTGTTTTCAATACCCTTCCTAATAATCCCCAGCATAGCATTGGCCTTCTTTATTGCAGTCACACACTGTCTCGACATTTTCAGTGAGTTATCCACTACAACTCCAAGATCTCTCTCTTGATCTGTCTCTGCCAGTTCAGACCCCATCAATGTGTATTTATATTTAGGATTTTTGGCTCCAATGTGCATCACCTTGCACTTGGCCACATTGAACCCCATTTGCCATGTTGACGCCCACTCGCCCATCCTTGACAAATCCCTTTGGAGTGCCTCACAATCCTCACTGGTTTTCACCATTCTGGTTTTCACCGGAATGATGGGCTCCTGTTTTCTCCCCTGAACCATTTTCAAGATCCAGACTGTCAAAAAATGGAAGGTGAGGGTAGATTTGCTAACCTCCAGGTAGGGCCTGGAGATCTCCAGGAATTATATCTGATCTTCAGACTACAGTTCCCCTGGAAAAAATGGCTGTTTTGGAGGGTGGACTCTACCAACTGAGGTCCTTCCCCTCCTCAGACTCCACTTCCTATACACCTAGGAATTTCCCAGCCTGGAGTTGGCAACCCTAGTTTGGGGGAGGTGTGACTATGAGAAGCTGGCAAGGAGGCAGATGAGAGAAAGAGAGCAATGCAAAGGGCAGGAGTAATCATATGGGAGGTTTGGCTTGCAACCCACTTTTGGATCCCAACCTGTAAATTGGGAAACACTGTATCACGCAATATTACACTCAGGTGGACAGCCGTATTGGTCTGAGCGGAAGTACTCAGTCTGAAGTATGAAGGGGTCTTCTTTGCCATCAAGTCAAGTTGACTTGTGGAGACCCCTAGTGGGGCTTGAAGGCAAGGGACATTCAGAGGTGGCTTGCCATCACCTGCCTCTGCGTTACAACCGCAGTATTCCTCAGACTCTCTCTTTCAAATACTAGCCAGGGCTGGCCCTGCTTAGCTTCCGAGATCTGACTGGCCTGGGCTATCCAGATAAGGACAAAGCAGTTTTATTTAAGGTAGATTCTTTTGTGTGCATGCCCACTTCTTCTATATCTGAAGAAGTGTGCATGCCCACAAAAGCTTATACCTTGAATAAAAGTTTTTTAGTCTTAAAGGTGCCACCGGACTCAAATAATATTATACTGTTATTCCTGAACTTAATGTAATATTTATTTTAGGTCTGATCACACAGGTTCTGCAGGAACTCACTGACCAGAGCATTTTAAATTACTAAAGGACACCCAGCACTAATTAAAAGTGGCCTTTAATTGCTAGTGTTAAATGTCTTTTAAAAGCCTTCACGTAGGCAGAGCAATGTTTACCATTTGTTAAGGTCTCATCTTCCTGGAAGGCAAGGCAATCCCCAGAAAAAAAGAAAAGAAAAACACAACACCACCAAGCACTCATGAAGAGGTACCCAAGGTAACAGACAAATATCTAGCCCTCATGAAGAATCACTCTTTTTCTTCCTATTTTTAATGCATATTTTTCAAGGCCAGGTTTGCTCTGCAGATTTTTTTAAATAACCACACCACCACAAATAAAAGATACAAACATACAAAAAAGCTCAACAAAATCAAATGCCAAGCTTGCCTTGAAATCCAAAGCTTTGTACAACTGATCTCTTGAATCACACTGTGCCAAACTGCTGGCTCATTAGTACCACCATAGTAGTAAATGTGTTCCATGTTTGGTTACAAGGAAACACACTCATGGTGAGAGGAAAAGTCTGCATCCAAAGCTGCTACAAAATTTAAACCCAGGTGCTTCAGAAATCAGTCTCTTTCAGAACTATCAGTAATGCACCAAAATCAGTGTAAAGCAACTGTAACCAGATGCAGTTTCTACAAAGAAAGCAGTCCATCATTAATAGATCCACATCAATCAGTTCAGTACCTTTACTGGCATAAATTATAAACATAACAAGAACACATAAATCACTCATTGATGTAAAATAGCTTTCCAAAATAATTTTCCTTTAATAATCAGATATATAGATATTAAATTGAAGTCTTCAATGCTCTTAGACGTTTGAGTAACAACCTCAATTATCAGTCCAATGATGTCATGCGAGATAATTTGTTTACTCTGGGATATGCCAACATGAAGATATATTGCTGTTTAAAAGGTTTACATGAACATGGTAAATGAAGACCAATCAAGTTTTATTCAAGGTATAAGCTTTTGTGTGCATGCTCACTTCTTCAGATACACTGAAATGGAAGTTACCAATCCTTTCATATAGGTAGAGGGTGAGCAGCAAATTAGCATATAACATAATGAAGATGTTTAGCAGATGCAAGAACCAGACAAGAATAACAAGCTTAGTTTATATGATCACCATTTCTTTGGATTTAATTCCGGGGGGGACGGGACACAGTGAAGCAAATAAATATATCAGAATTGGAGATTGATGTGTAAGTGTATCCTTTTTAATTGTGAAATGCATGCACACAAAAGCTTATACCTTGAATAAAACTTCATTGCTCTTAAAGGTGCCACTGGACTCGAGTTTTGTTCTGTTACTTCAGACCAACATAGCTACCCATCTAAATCTATCTTCATGGCAAATTAATACACTTGGCTTCATCAGTTTCTCTTTAATAAGCAGCCCCTTCCTAATAAGGCTCTTCCAAATGCATCCTTCCCAAGGAGAGAGTAGCTTTGGGTACATCCGTTAGAACTCTATAAATATCTCAAGGAAGTTTTTAAATATTTTAAAACTACATTTCAGCATGTACGTACAAACTGGGGAACAGAAGTAACGGCATCTCTTTGGAATTCGAACACCTATAAATCTTTTACTTTTGCCTATTTGTAAGCATCCTCTGAATCTTCAGCCTGGGAAAGAAGAGAGCACCATTTATATTATTTAAAGTGCACACACTATTTAAAAGCCTGGATGATGAAGGCAGCCTTTTCTTACTATTGCATTTACTCACAGGGCAGGGTCAGCTTGATTCACATGAATCGTTCAAAGTAAAGATAGACAGATCTAGCTGGCACACACATAATACTTAGGGTTGCCAGCTCAGGGTTGGGAAATACCTGGAGTCCTTCTGGGCGGAGCCGGGGGGGGGCAGGGTTTCAGGCATAATACCATAAAGTCCATTTTATCCAGGTGAACTGATCTCTGTTGCCTGGAAATCAGCTGTAATAGCGGGAGCTCTCCAGCCACTACCTGAGGTTGCCAACTCTAACAACGCTCAATGTTAACACTTCATTATTTTGCAGCAGGAGTTCAGTTTTGAAAACTGAACAGTTCAGATGACCTGTGTTATGGTTTTCTTCCTTTTAGCCCCACAACAAAGGTCACAAAAAGCTTTTCATCTTCATGTGGACTAAAAGGAGGTCCACAAACTGACATTTAATAAAGATACAAAAGAGTCCTCAAATTTGACATTGTTTTCATGTGGGTACTATCAACTAAGGGAATACTAATTTACCTCAGACATGTTCGCCAAACCTACACATGCTAAGATGATGCGAAACACACTAGGGCAGGGAGATAGTTGCAAGCGGATGGGCTGCATAACCCTCCTTAAGGACACAGGTTCTCATCAGCAAATATCCGCCACAGCAAATACCCTTCCTACTCTTATATCAAGTCAAACCCCTGGTTAGTTCAGTCCCAGCTGGGGAGAAAAGTAGGATATAAATAAATTCATACAGAATAAACACAAATTAGATGATAGTGTCCTGGGGAGGTACATCTGCAGAAAGGAAGAATTAGGTAGGCAAAAAGTACAACTACTGCTCAATAATCTTCCACCACAAATGCTCCCTCTATTACTTCTATGATGTGTTTGCCTTGAGACTCGCAGCTCCACCTTGCATATGGTAGCTTGCATTTTGCCAACATGCTGGATCCAGATTGTCCTAAGCAGAATGGATTGCATGGAACACATCTTTCCCACCTTCTTTCACCAAGATTTGGGAGACCTTCAGGAGCTGCATGGAATGTGGTCTGAATGGCTGCAGAGGGAAGGGGGAATTGGGAGAAATATCCCCCTCAGTCTTGCAGAAATCTGTGCCCAAATAGAGCAAGAATGTATATAAATCCAGCGTGGGTCAATTCTCCCTTCCCACGGAAGCCCAGTGTAATGTATCCAGTCCAGACAAGTCCAGAGACAAACGTCGAGCTTCGCTCCAAGAGACAATGGACTATGCGGATCCTAGCCCGCTCCAATCAGGGGGCTAGGTTCCCGGCCGAGAGCCTATGGGACTCTCGGCCACTGTAAATAACCTATAGGGAAGTAGGGGTGTGTTTTGGGTGGCGGTTTCTCGGGGGATATAAGCCGGCCTGTGAGCCGGCCAAAGTTGTC
Source organism: Gekko japonicus (assembly GCF_001447785.1). Taxonomy (NCBI): domain Eukaryota; kingdom Metazoa; phylum Chordata; class Lepidosauria; order Squamata; family Gekkonidae; genus Gekko; species Gekko japonicus. The sequence goes on along the minus strand of NW_015173673.1, from coordinate 1,007,325 downwards.
TTGTTCTGAATAAAGTACGCTTTGCTGAAATCACTCTCCGTTTGTGTACATTTTACCTACTATGCCACATCCCACCGTCATACCAACCTTCAGAGCAGCAGAAAGATGAAAAAAATTCACTCTGCCTGCTGTCTTCAGGATCCAATCCTGCGTATTAAGAAAACTCAGTATTCCAATCAATCTTCATACAAGCATTGTATTTAACATGAAGCTTGGCAGTCACAAGACATTATCAACCACAAATGTGCCTGCAATAAATATGACACAGATAATCTAGAGATGCCTCATTAAGATTCAGCACCAGAGATGCTCCCAAATGACAGACCAAATACAAGCGGCTGGATCAGACACTTAGTAGGAAGCAAGTGTATGTGTAAGCAGCCTTCCTCTGCTTTCTTAAAGAACACATGTCCCAGAGGAACAGCAAAGCCCTCTTAGACTGAAAACACAGAGTCCAATGGTGTCTTAAAGACTAATGCATGTATTAGGGCATAGGCTTTCATGGGTGAAAGCCCATGTTGTTACAGGCTTCTGATTAAGTGAACTCTGGCCCATGAAAACTTGTGCCATAATACAGCTGTGTGACCCAAGCACTCCATGGGAAGTTCGTGATGTGGCATTCCATTTAAGCTATTCTTTCTCCTTAAAAGAGGGGTGCGAAACTTATGTGGATCTGGTATTTGTGAATGCAGCCCTCTTTGTGGAGCCATCTCAAAGGCAAGTCCATAGCAGAGGTGACTTGCTCTCTGCATGCGTATTTGAAGAAACCAATTTCAAAACAGCAATTATTTTTGGTAGCACATGCCTGGCTAGGGTGAATTTTTCCTGGGAAATAGGCAGGCTTGAGGATAACTTTTAATGCTACTTTTCAGTGATGCACTTCTTGAGCCAGTACTCAAAAGAACTTAGCAGCGCTACTTAGAAACTTCCCTGTTTGGAATTACTAGGATCAGGCAGCTGGTAGGCAACAGAAAAAGCAACTGAATTAATGGAGACTAGAGGAACAGGAAGTATAGCAGATGGAGGTGGACTGGCTCAAACTGAGCTTCTTATGTGACAAGAGGGGAAGGATCAGCAGAAAAGCATGGCTTATTTAGAACACCAACAATAACCTTCAAAACTTGAGAAATAAAACAGGCAAGCAAATTAGTTGCAAATCAGTATTACTGTACAAATTCAAGACAGTCTCATCTACTGGAGAGTTTTATAGGGAAATCCCATGCAGTTACACCAATGTAAGCCCACTGCAATTAATGGGCTTCAGGTGGAGTAACTCTTTACAGGGCTGCACAGTTAATGAGCTAATTACTGCAACCTTACTATTGATAAGCCCAGGTAGATCACGTGCTTTAAAACAAAAATTATTCAAGTTCTGTTAATTGTATTTTAGGGCAGAATTGTAACTATTTGTATTCAGAAAAAAAAAACAGTTAAAAGTTTTCCCCTAGAGGACAGAGATGACTTTTTAAATTAGAGCCTTGACACGATTTCCTTCTGTACAAAACTCTCCGGCAATTATGCCATTTCATTGCAAGCTTCTGGCACATGCCTTCAGGGTGAACACATGTTCGGCATTGTGCATGTCAAACTGGTGAAATGTGATAAGATCTCTTTCCTGCTAGCTTTTTACCCAATCTAAAATTAAAGTACTATTTTGTTTGAATTTTTTTTAAAAGAATACAACCCTATCCTTTATAGTCTTTTGCTCTAGAGTATTTCAGACCTGACTGGAAACATACCTGGCCAGCAGAACACTGGGATTTGCCAGCCGTGTCTCCCATGTTTCACCATCTTCCTCCATATGGCATTAATAAGCCATAAGCTGAATTTTCTGGGGTTCTGTGGCACACACAGGATATGAATTACTGTAACAATGTGTTTCTAATTTTTCTCCCACTACAGGCGATGAAATCAGGTAGTGTTACTGTTATTCTTGCTTCCCAAGTTTATCCTCCTCAGTATATGGGTAAGTGGAGTTATTACCAGTGGGGATGCTGATCAATAGCGCAACACAGTCTTTTGTTGTAAGATTGCTTACACAAATATTTTTGGAACTTTAATAACTTCCTTTCAATTATTTTTGCAACTTACAAAAAAAAACTTGTGCAACTCTGGTAAGACTTTCAAAGTGATGTTTTGGACAACAGCATACCATAAAATCCTAAATAAAAACTAAAACATCCAATGTTATATATATATTTATTTATCAAATTTCTATCCTGCCCTCCCAGCCAAGCCACATAAATTACAATAAAACAATTGCAACAATTATAAAACCATTTAACCATCTAACATAATAAGCACTAGTATTGTTTCAGGGGTCATTTCATAGAAAAAGAGCTAGGAGGACTCATTAGCATAACTCATTAGCATATGCCACACCCCCTGACATCACCGGAAGTGTGTCCTCCCCACAGCCGGCGGCGACCTCCAGTGGGCACTAGCAGGGAGCTCCAGGCCCCGCCCTCCCGCACCTCACCCGGGGGGATGGCGTCCCCCCGCGTCCCCCCCAAATGACCCCTGGTTATCATTAATTTAACGATGGCTGCCATATCGTCTTTAGAAGAGTACTCAGTTCTAAGCAAGCCTTGAAATATGTGCCTCCCCTCACAGCGGTTCTCTGCTCTTGCAACCGCATAAGTATTCAAAACAGGGTTTTATTCCAAATGATCCTTACTTATGAACACGTAGATATATATCTCCCATTCACACGGATGAAAAATTGTTTTGCAAACCATCATGGCCTATGAAGGCAAATCCTGACCCCCTAAACAGAACAGATCAGAAAGGATGAATATATCAAGGACAGAAAACTTAAATTGGGTTAAGGAAGCACAACAAAAGCTCTTGGCCTCCCACGCATATCAAGCATGCTCTAGGACACTATTAATTCATTTCTCCATCCATAAAGATTAGCACTTCTCAGGATCCTTTACTTCAGGGGTACAAACTCAAATTGACCCAAATCATCTTAAATTTAATTTCAGATGAACATGGGGATCCAAGCAAACACTTACATGGCTTGAGTCCATACAAGCTGCCAACACATATCAATTAGGCCAAGGGTTCTCAGACAGTGGGTTTGGATTGGATTGTGGCTCTCTCACAGGTGGCGCTCAAAATTCAAATTTGTGAGTTGGCAGGAAGTTCTGGGTCCCCCTTCCTCCTTTTGGTGGGAAAAATGAAGGCACAGCAAACATTCTCTCCTCCTCCCCTTCTTTGCCCAGAGACTATTGATTCCCAGGGGCTTGGCTCACACCCAGCCACCAGCAATGTAGGACATGATGAGTGTAACTTAAACCCATTGCCTCCAGAACTAGACTGCTAGTTGCCAGGTCACAGCCAAGCTGTAACCTGAGGCACAGCTAGGCTGCAGGGACTGATCTTGCTCCCAGACAATAGTAATAATTAATAATTATCACATGGCATTGTGTGTAGAATAGCCAGGAGATCCTAAGATTGTCTGGCAGCCAGAAGTTCTAGCTGTTTTAGTGTTATGCACCACTAGGTGGTGAGCTAGACTTGTTTTTAAGGCAAGAGATGCTTCAGAGGGGGTTTGCAATTGCCATCATGACCCTGGTATTCCTTGAAAGTCACCCTTCTAAGTACTAGTCAAGGCTGACCTGGCTTAGCTTCCAAGATCTGATGAGATCAGGCTAGCCTGGGGCCCAGCCAGTAGTGATACAGATTCTGTGGCATTCTGTTTGGTTGGTGCGGGTTTGTGTGTGTTATGTAATTTCGTTTATTGTTTGAGTGCAATGTTGAGGCCTTACATAATATAATGCCACTATCCTCTATCTGGTAGCATGTTCCTTTGTGAATTTCAGAGGAATAACACCCATGCTACTCTGCCCCATCACCAGACAAACTTTAATACACAGAGGCTGGAGAGTTTTTCATGAACTGGCCTGTTGTAGTGTTGTAATTCACTGGATGTTAGCTGCCTGTGAGGTACTTAACTGATGCTGATGACACCTGCCTCTGGTGTACAGCTTCTCTATAGGATAAGATGTTACAGAACAGGACAGGATGTTAATTAGATCATCAGTCCATGAAGGCCGGTACCATCTACTCAGACTGGATGTGCCTCTCCAGGGTCTCAGGCAGAGGTCTTTCACACCACCTATTACCTCATCCTTAACTACAGTTGCCAGGGACTCAACCTGGGACGTTCTGCATGCAAAGCAGAGGGTGTTCCACTGAGCCACAGCCCCTACGACAGGAACTGTGGTATAGGAGCCAGCTACAAATTGACAGTCTACCATATGAGGATAAAACAGACAAGATTCCTTCAGGTTTTCCAACATAGTTTAAGATTTCTGGAGCTTTTACCACACAGACCTCAATCTGCCCCTTAGCTTTCCTAAGCCCAGGAATACTACATTAGCACTTACAAACCAGTATCTGCCTCCTCAGGCCATCCCACTTGATCCAGTCTGCTTCTTCCTGGAGAAAGACTGCAAGATAGAGCTACTTTTTTATATATATAAAATTTTTATTGCTTTTATACACACTACACAGAAACAAGGGATGGGTATACACTAACAAATCTACGGGAAATAGGACAGCATACCTAAAAGAGAGGTTAACAGGAGTTACATATGTTGCTAATAAAAACGCTTATTCAAGTTTCTCACAATATATCATACATGAGTGAAGCTTCTTTTCTGTTTATAACATTGAGTATAAGGTTAATATATAAGTATTTGCTCTGAGCAAGTAAACAAACTATTTATCCCTTCAAGATCTTATATCTCAATTATCTTCCCTTCTTGATTTTTCTTCCCTTCTTTTTATCTTTATCAAAGTCAGTCTCCCCTTTGGGTAGTTTGGGTGCAACTTCTCCCAATTCTGATGCGGAGTCTTCTTCAGATGAACTGGTTGTATTTGCTCCTGAACTGCTTGAGCCCCGTGAGCTGTATTCACCTTCTTCTTGGTGACTCTTCTCTTCTTCTGTTGTTTTCTTTGGTGGTCCATGAATCTTCTCCATAAATCGTTTTGCTTTGTCAGCAGAGTCAATCTTTTCTTTACAGTCCTTGTACTTGAATGTTATTCCTTCCGGAAAAAGCCATCTGTAATTTATTGATTTCTTTTGCAAAAATACAGCTAAGTCTTTATATTGCCTTCGCTTATTTCTGATTTCAAATGGTATATCCTTTAGAACCCTTATCTCCGAGTCTTTAATCTTCAAGATGTTTCCATTAGTAGCTTTAAGCACCGTGTCTCTTGTAGACCTTTTCGAGAATCTGACCATAATTTCCCCAGGCACGTTTTTCTTCTTTATGTATTCGGGGCATTATCTATAGACAACATCCAAATCGCTTAGTAAATCCTCAGATTTCAGACCTGTCATTGGGGATAATGCTTGAGTCAAGATTTCTTTAAGATTCTCACCACTTTGTTCTGGAACATCTTGGAACCTTAGCACATAGGCTGATTTTTCTGCTTGAAGCCTAAGGATTTGTCTTTATCAGCAGCTCTTTCTTTTTGCAGTCGCTCCACTTTTTGATCAAGTGCCGATGTTTTAAAAACAACTTTTGTGACAGCATTAAAGTTTTTTACCATCTGATTTTAGAGAGTTTCAAAATTTTGGTTGAGATTCGTCATTTGCTCCAGCAGGGGTCACAATGCTACAGCCAACGTGGATGAGAAGTCTGTGCTGGCATCTGGTTTCACTCCCGGAGATGATGTTTTGCCAGCACCTGAAGGAAGCTTCCTCAGCGCCATTTTTTCCTGTCGACTGATTATTTACTTTTTCCAGGAAGTTTGTAAAAGTTCTATAAGGGAGCTATCGTAGTTTGCTTTACGTGGTGATGTACTTGCTCAATCAAATAACATTTTTCCTGACTCTTTCCCCCCTTCCGGTAAGGCTTTAGTTTAAAGTTTCGTTTTTGTTGGGGAGGATGTAGTTCCCTTTCCCTGTTGCTGGTGGGGGGGTACCGGTGCCCGTTTAAAAGTTCATGTGGTTGATGCAAATTCACTCACGTTTCTTCCGGTATCGTTGAATTGCCGAGATATTTTGCATTTTCGCTAGAACTCCTGAACGCTTGACCAGTGTGTGCCTCTGATTGCCATAATGGCGCCGCGGCAGTAGGACCTTAGGGGCAAAGTGTGCCTCAATCCCTTGGCATCGTGCCTCGAGAGCAGCACTACTCGCGCCCCGTGGCTGAGGGGCCCTCTACGGAGGTCCCAAGGGAGAACTGGCACAGCCGGATCCCCTCCTAGCCGCTGTGGAACAGGCCGCACCGTGCGGAGCTCGCCGGTGCACGGCTGCCAAGCGAGGAGCCAAAACTGGAACCTCCATAGAGCTACTTCTAACATGCATGTCAGAATGTATAGAGCCAGTGTGGTGTAGTGGTTAAGAGTGTGGACTCTAATCTTGGAGAACCAGGTTAGATTCCCCACTCCTCCACATGCAGCTGCTGGTGTGACCTTGGGTCAGTCATAAGTTCTTTCAGAGCTGTTCTCTCACGAGCAGTTCTCGAGAGAGCTCTCTCAGCCCCACCTACCTCACAGGATGTCTGTTGTGGGAAGGGGAAGGGATTGTAAGCTGCTCTGAAACTCCTTTGAGTAGTGAAGGGTGGGGTATAAATCCAATCTCCTCTTCTTCTATCTGAAGAGAATGGCCATTAAATTCTCCTTTTCTTCTATCAGCTTCCCTCCCCATCTCCCTCTGAGGTTCTGAGTGCTATGATTGGCTGCTTCTGGTTTCTCCACTTCACCCATAGGGCAAAGGAAAGGGGGTTATCTCTATTCAGCACAATGGCAATGATCACAGTTTATACACATTGCCTCCTGGGACCTTGTCTGTTGCATTTGGGCCCAAGTTGAGCTCTGGGCTAAGGTGCTGTGGTAGTGGACCCAAAGAATAAAGTTTAAAAGAGTTTCCCAATTCAAAAAGTTTGACAACTACTAATTTTGTCCATAGCTGCTGTTGACATGTCACAAGTAAGGGGCAAGTCCCCAAGCAAGTCCCTTTCCTCACTGCCAGGCATCATAGCTTGAACGACATGAGTCACAGGCTACAAGAACGGTACCCAGTTCAGGACTGAAAGGAGTGCAAGAGGAAGCATTTCACTAGGCTGCTTGTCCCATTCCTCCCTGCATCTTGATGAGGACAGTACTAGTCTTAGAAGAACACCATTCTATTTTTTTTTTGCTATAAAATATTTTTTACAGCCTTTCTAATAGTACAGTGGCCCAATTACTCATCTAATGTTGTTAAAAAAAAAACCACCCTCACATATACTGTATATTTCTACCACAAGCTAAATTTAAATGTATCTTGGGATACAGAAACTCCCACACAACTGTTTGTGGTGGCAGAAATCATTGGTTCATAGTAATACAACACCCAGAGCTTGAAAACACACTTTGACACCTTCCCCTTTGTATACTGACGAACTCACCAGTGTGGTTCCTTTGTTTAAAATTTGGAACACCAAAATATTTACAAACATCTAAAATTATGTTCTTGATACTTTGATGCTTCTACCTCATGAATACATCTCTCTGTGGTGAGGTAAATATTCTGTAACAAACTGTACATTGTGACTAGCTGTACTTTAAAAATGTTGTTTATTACTGTACAGGTGATAATGTCCAGGGAAGAAAAAGTTCCCACCTAGAGCCACTTTGTTCTGCATTTTGCCAAGAAAAGTAGAACCAGGGTAGGTTATTACAAGGTCTTAATAAAGTGATTAACATTTCTCATCCTATGTTCTATAGAACAAAATTGGATTTTATCGTATCAACAGTTCAATTTTAGATCCATCAGTCCCATAAAATCATGAAATTAACATACTGACCTTGAAGTGAGGCTGAAGCAAACAGCAAATCCATGGTAGGAAATGAGAAAGAGAAAGTTAGAGAAAGCGTTAATGAGGAAACACTCCAAAGTTAACACATCAAGAAAAGAGAAAAAGAAGCAGCATGGCACTAGATAGCAAGACAGAATGGACAAGGAAAGCAAGGCTCTTTCACTCAAACCCCATCAATGTGGTAGGCTTCGACTTAATGAAAAGAACCATCTAATTAGATTACACCATTCTACACAAAAGGATTGCTCTAGAACATTCTTTTGACTGTTATTGTTCCAAGGAAAAAATGCAATGTAACTTAACTTCAGGCATTTTAGAAGATACCAAAAAGCTACTGTTTACTGTCTGAGGATCACTTTTATGATATCTGAGTTAGCAAGGAGACAGTTCTGTGAATCTCAACAACTATTTTCAGGATGCTCTCAGGTTTAAAGTTTATCCCAATGGAGGATCTTAAATTTATACTTTAATGATAAAGACAACATCAAGTGAATGTATACAATGCAAAGCTTCCTTTGTAATTGCTCATAATAGAATTTCATAATTATGAACTATTCTTACATTTGTTTTTTGTAAAATTGTTCTAAATCAGATATACTCATCTGCGTCATAAGGTGCAATCTAAAGCACAATAATGAACATGCTACCTCTAGACAGCACTCTCCAACACTACTAAGCAGCACACCAGCTATAAACTACCTGTTGGAGAGGAGTGCACAGTAACAGGCCTCATTATGAGTTCATTATTGCCTTATTGGTGTCAATTCCAACACCCTGCTATCAGAGACATCCAGTCCATGGTCAATTTCACTGATAAAGAGGCAATCCACAGACAAAGATCAAAGCAGGGAACCTATTTAGAACATTATTGTCTCCTTTTAACTGGTTACAAAAAAAACCACAGGTTGCTTACCTGTAACTGATGATCTTCGAGTGGTCATCTGTGCAGTACCACACATGGGTTGGGCGCCTGCGCACAACCTCGATTGGAGAAACTTCTACAGCTTTGCCTCAGAAAACTTTTGGTGGGCTCTCTTCCCGCCCTGGGGAGCAGGGACGTACTGCGCATGCCTGGACCAGGGGAGAGAGCCGCCTCCCACTCAGTTCCTTTGACCGCTACAGGTAAGTCCCATCAATCCAAGAGAGGAGATCAGGAGATGCCAGCAGGGAGGAAGGCCAGGTGGGATTGTGGTACTGCACAGATGACCACTCGAAGATCATCAGTTACAGGTAAGCAACCTGTTTATCTTCGTCGTGGTCTCTGTGCAGTCCCATACATGGGTGATTACAAGAGCTAAACTAGTTGGAGGAGGGAGCTGGCAGCTGAAAAAGACAAGAATACTGGCTAAGACACAGCATTATGAATGAAAAAAACATCCAATGGTCCTACCTGAGGAGGCAGCAGGGTCAAGCAAATAGAGATCGCAGCACCGCCTGGCCGAACGCAGCATCACTTCGAGCTTGGATGTCAAGCGCATAGTGGGTCACAAAGATCGATGCCGAGGACCACGCAGCGGCAGCGCAGACGTCTTCCAATGGGACACCAGCCAGGAAAGCAGTGGATGTTGAGACTGCCCGTGTAGAGTGGGCAGTAACACAGGTAGGAGTGGGTTGACGTGCAAGCTCATAGCAAAGAGCTATGGTAGAAGTCACCCATTTTGACAAGCGTTGAGAGGAAATTGGCTCTCCCAGTTTAGGGGGGCCATAGGCAAGGAACAGCCTAGGAGACTTATGGATAGGCTGAGTCCTATGTAAATAAAAACAGAGCGCTCTGTGCACGTCGAGACAGTGCAAGGCTCTCTGAGGCGCATCAGTCGGGTTTGGAAAGAAAGTAAGTAAGACAGACGACTGTGACAGGTGAAAGGCAGAAACGACTTTAGGGAGGAAAGAAGGATCTGGTCTAAGGACAACCTTCTCCCTATGAAAAATTGTATAGGGGGGATCAGCTCTAAAGGCAACTAGTTCCCCTACTCGGCGAGCAGTCGTTATTGCTATAAAGAAGGCGGTCTTCCACGAGAGGAGCCGCAGATCAATTGTAGCCATGGGTTCGAATGGCTTAGACATCAGTTGAGTGAGGATGAGTGACGGACTCCACGCAGGCAACAGGGGCTTTCTAGAGGGACAGAGCCTGAGGAGACCTTTAAGGAACGACTTTGTGAGACAGTGAGAAAAACTGTAGATCCCTGTATCAAGGGATGGTAGGCGGAAATGGCCACTGTGGACCTTTAAAGACGAGTATACAAGGCCAGTGTTTTTCAATGAGACAACGCAGGAAAAAATCTCATGGAGAGACGACTGAAATGGATCGAAGGAGTGATCAGAGGCATATCACTGGAACCTCTTCCACTTCAATCAGTACGTGACCCGGGTAGAGGGCTTCCTGGCATTCAGGAGGACTTCGGACACTTCTGGTGGGAAGTCTAATGCAGGATCTTCCAGGCCGTAAAGCGGAAGAAGCCCGGGTCTGGATGCAATATCTTTCATCGAGCCCGAGAGAGCAGATTGAAGATGTCAGGCAGCGGCCGGAATGTCCGATTTGAAAGATGGAGGAGGTACGGAAACCAGACTTGGGATGGCCACCAGGGAGTGACAAGGATACAGGACGTGGCATCGGCCACAATCTTCTGAATGACTCGGGAGATCAGAGGGAACGGTTGTTGTTGTTGTTCAGTAGCACAGTCGAGTCCGACTCTTCGCGACCCCATGGACCAGATCCCGCCAGGCCCTCCTGTCTTCCGCTATCCTCTGTAGTTTGCTCAATTTCATGTTCGTTGCATCTATAACACTAACCATCTCATCCCTTGCCGTCCCCGTCTTCTTTGACCTTCAATCTTTCCCAGCATCAGGGTCTTCTCCAGTGAGTGCTCCCTTCTCATTTGGTGGCCAAAGTATTTGAGCTTCAGTTTCATTATCTGGCCTTCCAGGGAACAGTCAGGGTTGATTTCTTTGAGGATTGACTGATTTGTTCTTCTTGCAGTCCAAGGGACTCTCAAGAGTCTCCTCCAGCACCATAGTTCAAAAGAATCTATTCTTCGGCGCTCGGCCTTCCTTATAGTCCAACTCTCACAGCCATACATGACTACTGGGAATACCATTGCTTTGACCATGCGGACTTTTGTTGGCAGGGTGATGTCTCTACTTTTTATCATGCTGTTTAGGTTCGCCATCGCTTTCCTCCCAAGGAGCAGGCGTCTTTTAATTTCATGGCTGCAGTCACAGTCTGCGGTGATCTGGGATCCCAGGAACGTGAAGTCTGTCACTACTTCCACGACTTCCCCTTCTATTTGCCAAGGAGTGATGGGGCCGGATGCCATGATCTTAGTTTTTTTGATGTTGAGCTTCAAGCCCACTTTTGCGCTCTCCTCTTTTACTCTGAGCAAGAGGTTCTTTAGATCCTCTTCACTTTCAGCCATTAGAGTGGTATCATCTGCATATCTGAGGTTGTTGATCTTTTCCCCAGCAATCTTAATTCCCGCTTGTGATTCATCCAGGCCAGCATTTCGCATGATGTACTCTGCATATATATTAAATAAGCAAGGTGACAGTATACATCCTTGTCGTACTCCTTTTCCTATGCTGAACCAATCAGTTGTTCCGTATCCGGTTCTAACTGTCGCTTCTTGGCCCTTATACAGGTTTCTCAAGAGACATGTGAGGTGGTCTGGTACTCCCATCTCTTTAAGGACCTGCCATAGTTTGTTGTGATCCACACAGTCAAAGGCTTTAGCATAGTCAATGAAGCAGAAGTAGATATTTTTCTGGTACTCTCTTGCTTTCTCCATAATCCAGCGAATGTTGGCAATATGATCTCTCGTTCCTCTACCTCTTCGAAACCCAGCTTGTACTTCTGGTAGTTCTCTATCCACGTACTGTTGAAGCCTAGCTTGTAGGATCTTGAGCATGACCTTGCTAGCGTGTGATATGAGTGCAATTGTGCGATAGTTTGAACATTCCTTGGCATTGCCCTTCTTTGGGATTGGAATGTATACTGATCTTTTCCAATCCTGTGGCCACTGTTGCGTTTTCCAAATTTGCTGGCAAATGGAGTGCAGAACTTTAACAGCATCCTCTTCTAAGACTTTGAATAGCTCAGCTGGGATACCATCACCTCCACTAGTTTTGTTGTTAGTAATGTTTTCTAAGGCCCATTTAACTTCACATTCCAGGATGTCTGGCTCGAGGTCAGTGATTATACCGTCGTGGTTGTCAAGGACATCGAGGTCTTTCTTGTATAGTTCTTCTGTGTATTCTTGCCATCTTTTCCTAATCTCTTCTGCTTCTGTTAGGTCCCTACCGTTTTTGTCCTTTATCATGGCCAGCTTTGCATGGAACGCTCCCTTGATTTCTCCAATTTTCTTGAAGAGATCTCTAGTCCTTCCCATTCTATTGTTTTCTTCTATTACTTTGCACTGTTCATTCAGGAAGGCCTCCTTATCTCTCCTTGCTGTTCTCTGGAAATCTGCATTCAGTTGGGTAAATCTTTCCTTTTCGCCTTTGCCTTTCGCTTTCCTTCTTTCCTCTGCTATTTGTAAAGCCTCATCAGAAAGCCACTTTGCTTTCTTGCATTTCTTTTTCTTTGGGATGGTGGTGATTGCTGCCTCCTGTACAATGTCACGAACTTCCGTCCATAGTTCTTCAGGCACTCTATCAATCAAATCCAGACCCTTGAATCTATTTTTCACCTCTACTGTATATTCATCCGGGATGCGATCTAGGTCAAACCTGAATGGCCTCGTGGTTTTCCCAATTTTCTTCAGCTTAAGTCTGAATTTTGCAATGAGTAGCTCATGATTTGAGCCACAGTCAGCTCCAGGTCTTGTTTTTACTGACTGGATAGAGCTTCTCCATCTTTGACTGCAAATTATATAGTCAATCTGATTTCGGTGTTGCCCATCTGGTGATGTCCATGTGTAGAGTCGCCTCTTAGGTTGTTGGAAAAGAGTGTTCGCTATGACCAGTGTGTTCTCTTGACAAAACTCTGTTAACCTTTGCCCTGCTTCATTTTGCTTTCCAAGGCCAAACTTGTCTGTTATTCCGGTTACCTTTTGACTTCCTACTTTAGCATTCCAGTCCCCTATGATGATGAGGACAGCATTTTTTGGCGTTAGTTTTAGGAGGTGTTGTAGGTCTTCATAGAACCGGTCCACTTCAGCCTCTTCTGCATCAGTGGTTGGGGCATAGACTTGGATTACTGTGATGTTGAATGGTTTGCCTTGGAATCGGACAGAAATCATTCTGTCATTTTTGAAATTGTATCCCAGTACAGAGAAAGGCATTCCCGAGTGAGTGAGCGGACAGAGGATCTCTGCTGAAAAAGAGGCAAGAACAGGTATTGTCTGCAGTCGCAAAGCCGTCGATGACAGGGCAACCAAACTCAAGAAAGACAGGTCTCAGGTATCAAAGGTGAATGGACCAGTCAGTGTCCGATGAGCAAGAGCGGCTCAATTGATCAGCATCAATGTGTATGTGTATGGCAGAGACGAAGTGAGGCAGTTCTTCCTTGCTTGTTTATGTAATAAACAGTAGTGATATTGTCGGAGGCAACTTGAACGACTCAACCTCGGAGTATCGGGAAGAAGGAGCGGAGAGTGAGATGAGCCGCACGTAGCTCCAGTAGATTGATATGAAGAGAGGCCTTGCAACGAGACGAGGTCCCCTGTGCTGAAAGCATTCCGCACTGGGCTCCCCAACCCCAGAGGGATGCATCGGTAGACAGCGACACCTGCGGAGGAGGATGCCGAAAGGGCATGCTGGAGAGGAGGGGGTGTGAATGAGACCACCAGGTGAGGGAGTTGACGACAAGGGGCGGGATCGACAGGATTCTGTGCCACGGGCTACGGAGAGGGTTGAAGGCATGGAGCAGCCACAGTTGGAGGGAACACATCCTTAACCTGGCATGACAGACGACGAAGACAGTGGACGCAAAGTGCCCCAGGAGCCTCATGCCAGACCGAGCGGACTGCTGGTGGGAGGTCTGGAACCGTGACACCAAGGACAGTATGTCAGAGGCCCTCAAGTTCGGGAGAAAGGCAGTCTCGAGGTTGGTATCGAGCCGAGCCCCGAAAAATTAAAGGACCTAGACAGGGCGGAGAGATGACTTGGAGAAGTTGACACAAAGCCGGGCCAGGGCACGAAGGAGAGACAGGGTCACCTGGACATTGTGGAGGAGCTGGTCCTGTGTAGTGGCTACGAGAAGCCAGTCATCGATATAGGGATACAGGGCAATCCCTCGACGATGAATGTCTGCAGCCACAACAGCCATCAGTTTGGTAAAAACCCTTGGGGCAGTGCAAAGTCCAAATGGGAGGACTCTATATTGGTAGTGTGTGCTTCCAACAGCGAAACGCAGGAACTTTTGATGCTGGGGACAGATAGTGACATGGAAATATCGATACCACTCTTGAAAGCCATTCTATTCCAAGCGCCAACCGTCTCCTGTGTCTCCCCTCCCACTGGAGGAGGAAGCCCTACAACTCCCGTCAGTCTAACAGACCACGCCTACAGGCTCCTAAAAAGTCTCAGCAGCCAAAGCAGTCCGTTTGACCGCTTCGATCACCTGCAGTCTCCTCCGTTGTTCACCCCTTCCATCCAGACCCGATTCTTCCCCTTTCTTCCAACTCGGGAAGCAATTTCCACTGATGCCTGGGTCCTTACCATCCTACGGGTCGGGTATGCCATAGAGTTCGTTTCACCTCCCATCCTACCGCACTTTGTCATCACACCCCCGACCCTCTCCTCTCTCTGGGGGGGGGCATTGTCGGACCGGTTGCTTCGACTTCGAAGAGGAGTGGACAACCATTGAATTCGGAGGAGGTTGATGAAAAAGAAACTTCCCCGAGGACTCTTGGACCTTAGAGGCCATCATAACGTCTCGATACCGAGGGAACAGATGCCGAATGGTCCCAGGATTCCTTCAGAGCTGACAGGTACACCGGGAGCATAGGCAGGACGGTGGAAGGTCTGCTTGAAGCAATTTATGGACCACATCTGTCACCACGGGGGACTCGGTAGATCCTTGGACCTGCAGAGCAGTAGCCATTCTGGTCACGAGCTCCAAATAAACTTTTGGGCCCTCAGTGTGGGAAATGGAGCCCGAGCGTCGAGGCTCATCATCGATGTGTAGCGCATCAGGATCAAGATCACCAGATTCCGACCGGTCTGAGAGAGACATTGGGGAAGGTGATCTCAAAGGTTGAGAAACGTCAGCTTGCTCATGGTCATCAGGAGGCGGATGATACCGAGGTTCTAAGGGAGAACTCTTCAGGGCATCCTTAGATCTCGAGAGCTCTGGAGGATGGTCGGGAGTCACAGAGCGAGCCAACACCACAGAATGGGAACGCCTGGAGTAATCCAGAATGTGCCGTTGCTCAGTACGTTCAGAGTGACGGAGCCGGTCGTAGTGGTATCGAGGAGGCATAGGAGACCTCGAATCAGAGCAGGGGTAGTACCCGCTTCGATGGCGTTCATCTGGAGACCAGTACTGATCGTCAGACAGCGATCCCGAGGGGGAAGGTAATGGATGATGAATGCAGCGCTTTCGGTCAAACAGAGACTGGGATCTAGAACGGCGGCTAAGAAAATGCTCCCTGCCCTCCAAAGTGTGGCTGGGAGAACGGGAGCGACGAGATGGAGATCGAGAATCCCACTGAGACGATAAGTGGGGAGGCGATCTCGTAGACTGTCCCAGTGGGATGAGGCCAGACGCGGAGGACAAAGTAGGCGGAGGCATCGGAGGCTGCAAACTCATCTTCTGAGAGGTGACAGCTACCACAGGATTCGAGGTTGCTAAAGCAGAAATTATGACTGGATCGACAGTCGAAGTCAAAGCTGATGTTGAGGGCTTGACCTTTTGAAGTGGCTTTATCATCGGATTTCTTAGGTTAAAGTTTCGGCGCTTTAGAAGTTCCATCCGATTTCTGAGGGAGGGAAGAGTGAGAAGTGGCCGAAGACATGGTGGGGCGTAAAGCCGACTCTAAAAGCAGAGCCCGAAGCCTAATTTCCCTATTACGCCGAGCTTGTCTAGTAAAACTAGCACAATGGACGCAGCTATCAACCCGATGGGAGTCTCCCAAACAGAGGAGACAAAAATCGTGACCGTCGTTAGAAGGTATCTTAGCCAGACAATGACACAATTTGAAAAACTTTGTTTTGCCCATACACTTTCTACCCCACCCACCAACTAAGAGAAGGGAGGGGAACGAAGAAAAAGTCATTTTTAATAGAACTAGTAAAGAGACAAATGGAATGAGAAAACAAGGAAAGAAGAAGACTAACGAATATACTCAGCTGAGGCAAATACGGACAGCAGCAGTAACGAGGTGTGAACACGAAGGCGGTCGAAGAAGAACTGAGTGGGAGGTGGCTCTCTCCCCCACTCCAGGCATGCACAGTACATGCCTGCTCCCCAAGGAGGAAAGAGAGCCCGCCAAAAGTTTTCTGAGGCAAAGCTCTAGAAGTTTCTCCGATCGAGGTTGTGCGCAGGTGCCCAACCCATGTGTGGGACTGCACAGAGACCACGATGAAGATCCTTTGGATCCTTTTCTGAGACACAAAACCATAGTAGCCACAATCATTATTTTAATCCATGTTCTTCTCTTTCCCCTCAATGAAGCTAATCTGCAGTCTTGTTAAAGTTCCTTCCTCTAATGTTATTCTGCTTGTTGCTAGTAGATCACTCACATGAGTATTTAAAATGCTTGAGAGCCAGTTGAGGCAACACATGTGCAACCTCCATTAAACATATTTTAAGGTATCCATCAGAGGTATTCAAAAAGTATCACTAGATAAGTAGAACATTGGTTTTACAGAACATAAACACATTGAGTTATCCTTTATTTTCTTACTTAAAAACTCTAGACCCCATACATAACTGTTAGCCACCTGTGCAACTGTAAAGTATATAGTAAATTCTAAAGCTTTTAGTTGTTTTAGACATAGTTAGTGTATCTAGTGTTTAAGAACCATACCCTAATCTCATGTGAATGTGCCTCATTTTGAAAGAAGTTCTGCAAGATTAAATACGCTGTTCACTGGAATCATGTTGTTCAAAACAGAAGTCTGCTGTTTAAAACAGATGTAATTAGATGTGATTAGAAAAGATGGTTCTGAGACACTTATTAGGCACACTACCATGTTAGTAATCTCAACTGGAAAATTAAGCTGCTGTTGTAAAAGTTAAGAATCAAACTTATCTTTATATACTTTAAAATCTCTTTACTTTCCTGTTTAATGTCTCTCTAAATAAATGCTGTTAGCATACGCATAGAAACTATTTTGGGCTAGTAGACTTCTTACTAGAAATGTTAACAGTGGCAAGGAAAAACACAATTCAAGAAAGTATAATAAATCATGTTACTTCCAACCAGGGCTCTAGTCGGGGGGGAGCTCTCAGGTACGGAGCTCCGGAAGAGAACCTCTAGGGGGCGGGGCGGTCACGTGGTGAAGCCCCGCCCCCTTCTTTACCCCGCCCTCTGCTTCGATCCTCATTCCGTTTGGGAATGAGGATGAAGCAGGAGGGTAAGTAGCCGGGCCTTCTGACACACTTCCGGTGATGTCAGGGGGTGTGGCCTTCTGTCACTTCCGGTGATGTCAGGGGGCGTGGCATATGCAAATAAGTTATGCTAATGAGTTATGCTAATGAGCTCCGGCAGCTCTTTTTCTACAACAAGACCCCTGCTTCCAACTCTAAGGGACATTTCTGAATAAGTACTGGAAATACCTGTTTTGTCAACAAAATAGAAAGGTCTAATATGATGTGCCTGATTTGCTTAAAATGTCATAGTGCAGAGAAAAGAAATGCTACTTGGAATGACTTAACAGCTAGTAACAAAGAATTAGCAAGCATAGAAATCTCATGGCATGTTAATTTAATAAAAGTTAGCCAAACATTCTGCAGTTGGACTGCTTTATACATTTATAACATGCTTAAAATGGTAGGACACTGTGGGTACATTTTTGAGACCACACTTACCTATATAACATTTTTTACCCTAAATCAGTGAAATTGACTTAAATACAAAGGTGCAAGCAACTGTCACCCAAAAAGCAAGCAGGATAAGATAGAATGAGATCCCACAAGTTACAAAATAATGCAATCATTAATGCAAGCAACCATGTCTCCCCAAGCACACATGCAATCCACATTCCTTACAACATCCAGTAGCAGTCCCTCTTCCAAGTCTCCAAAGTATGTCACTCAGACATGGTTTTTAAAATAGTGAATAAAAATTGGACCTTAGTTGTATTTGTATATTTCTAAATAATATGACCAAATCTCAAACATCTCAGATCATTTCACCATTTCAGTGTAAAGGAATCTTAATAGCATATTGCTCGCAACTACCCTCAAACAAATGCTTTTTAATTCCACTGGGCAATGCTCCCTCTAAGCTGTGGAGTCTTGTGAGCAAAAATTCTACTTTGTGAGCTTCTGGCATTAAAGTTGTGAGTGAGCAATTTGGCTACTGCATAAATTAGTTTGCTCTGGAGACATCCTTCCTGAGCTAAGGCAAAAATGTGTGAGCTGGAGGCTAAAAACTGTGAGCTAGCTCACACTAGCTAAGCTTAGAGGGAACACTGCCACTGGGTTAAGGGTGCTATTTCTGTATCTGTACGAGCAGAGAAATGGTCTCAACCCTAGAAATCCTCATGTTTAGCATGAAAAAGGATCTCTGTGAAATACAGAGGACAACGTATAACAATCAAAATGTGTGTGATTAATATTTCTTAGCTTTCACCTGTTTACTGGTAGAGACATAACACGCACCAATTCTCCACCCAACCTGGACAGAGTTTTCCTCGTTTTGCCTTCTTGTGGTCAGGAGAATAGTTAAACTTTCTAATATTACAATGTACTGGATAAAGGAAATAGAATATCAGTGTTTTCCTTTTAAATGGAGGCAGAATGCCAGATTTTGCTTTTCATGCCAGATTTTGCTTTTTTGCAGCGTTTCAGTCTATACGGGTAGTTTCTTTTTATTTATTTGTTGCTGTCATAGACTGTTACCAAACTAAGAGCCAATATCCCACTGCACTAAGATATTCTCTATCACCACCTTTCCCCCAGTAAGCATGGAGATTCAATTTATTCAGGGTACAGAGTAGCACTGCCAATTGGCCATGAGAAAAGTTCATTTAACATGCCATGAAAATATTCAACTGTCCCATTCTACACATTAAACCACTGTTAAAGGAACAGAGCACTTTTCTTCAGATCAGTTGACAACTGTAGTGCAGAGAGATTGGGATTCTGATAGAGAGACAAGAAGAGGCTGAAGGAGTAGATAGAACTAATAACTTAAATTTTAGTTGGATAATGTAGCCAAACATGCTCAGAAAAAAGGTAGTAAAACCTTATTGCTTTAAAATATTAAATGGTTACTTCAAATCTCCTTCTCCAAGACAGTATCCAGCCAATTAAGCTAAGCACTGTTAAGGATCAGCAGTGTAGTATATAATAATCAAATTCTAAACTGCTAAAAGATTCACCTCTAGTAAAGAAAGGGCCATAATATTTAAGGTTACTTTCTATTTCACCGCTTTAAAAATAAAGGCATTAAGGTTACACTGATATTACAGCCAAACTAAATACATATGTAAACTTCTACCTGCATTCCAGTGACATCCTAATTTTTTTTCTTCAGGCTTCTCATGCTGTATTTATGCCAATCTGGAAGATCCCCTGTATTCTAAGGTGGACTCTTTATGGTAAAATGCGCAGTGGTGGTAGGGTTTTAGTAGGAAAAGTAGTAGCCTTGGAGGCAGATATGTGCACATGGAAGCTTCCCAGGTTGGTCCCGGGGAATATTTTGCCTTCAAAAAGTTGAAGACAACGTTCTTGATCCTACTTAGTATGGTCAGAGCAGTGCTCATGGAATAGAACTTTTTGTCCTTGCCTCTCCCCTACAGCCTGCAGTGCCACCCAGTATCACCTGGGATCAGAGGTCGATTAGGGGGGGATCACCGTTCCCCCGGGTGAGGTGCGGGGGGCGAGGCACACAACGAAGCCCCACCCCCTGCTTCCGGCCCTCATTCAGCCAGGAGGAGGCAGGAGAAGAGGGAGGGTAAGTTGCTTCCTCCCCGCCTCTCCCCACC
>NW_015173673.1:980582-987328 GCF_001447785.1 Gekko japonicus | reverse complement strand
CTGTGAGCTAGCTCACACTAACTCAGCTTAGAGGGAACACTCCTGGTAACTGGAATGTGAATAGCTACATATTTTGTACTTCATCTATTACCAAACAGCTTTCCTTTTTGGCACTCTGGTACTAGGTCTTCACTGATGTGCTTGTTGTTGGCTTTTCTCTCAAAAAACCAGTTACTGAAAATAGATAAAATTGTGTTGAACTTCTATCCTTTTTACCTGACATGGGTGGTTTTTGCTTGTTTTCCCCCAAATGTGCCATCAGATAGGCTCGCCAGCTCTGAGTTGGCAATACCTTGGAGATTTTGGGGGTGGAGCCTGAGTGGTGGGTTTAGATTAAGAGGAATTAGCTATGTTAGTCTGTTGCTGCAAAATAGTCCAAGAGTTCAAATAGCACCTTTAAGACTAACAAATAGCACCTTTAAGACTAACCTTTAAGACTAAGACTAACTGAGTGGTGGGTGTGGCCTTATGACACACTTCCGGTGATGGCAGGGGGTGTGGCCTTATGACACACTTCCAGTGATGTCAGGGGGCGTGGCATATGCTAATGAGTTATGATAATGAGTTCCCCTAGCTCTTTTTCTATGAAACAACCCCTGCCTGGGATACACGGATCCCCAGGAACATTGTGTGGGGGAGGTGAACACAACAGCTTGTAGCACTGCAGCATTAATCTTCTGTTTGACTTATCTACAAATGTACTAACAATTTGTGAAGACACAACAATGACCCACTTGGGGGACTAGTTATCTATGGCTGCTCTTCTCCCACACCCTTTCTTTGAGGGAAGGTGTGTGATAGGTAACCTGAAGGAATTGATCACACAAAGGAAGTACAATTTTCAGACATCTTGAAACCACTGAAAAGAACCATGGAGTTTTTGGGGAAAATTGAGATTTTTGGGGAAACTGAGATACATACAATACACACTTCCCTATCAAACCTAAGCTTGTATTATTGACTTAACAACGTAAGATGTATCATTCATAACTTAGCATATTAATTCTACTTTTTGGCATACTTATGTAACTTAAAATATAAATGTCTTACAGGGATCTTTTTGTAGTAGGAACTCCTTTGCATACTAGGCGACACACCCCTAATGTAGCCAATCCTTCAAGAGCTTACAGAGCTCTTCTTACAGGGACTATGTTAGATCTTGGAGAATTGGCTACATTAGGGGTGTGTCGCCTAATATGCAAGGGAGTTCCTGATACAAAAAGAGCCCTGATATGTCTATAAGAAGAATTGATAACATACTCAAAATGAGAGAACTGCAAACTGCTGCACCCTATTCTACCTTAGCACATATATATTAATTTTTGCCATCTGAGAGGCAGAAAAATTCTGCTGCATATCAAGTTAAACTTTAAACTCCAAAAAATTATATTATAATTAAACACATTATAGCATATTGTCAAAATTGCTCACATTTTAAAATATGCTTTATATGTCTGGGGCATAAATGTCTACAGCATAAATAGGAATCATTTACTGTTGTAGATTATATACACATTTTCATACTACACATTTGGAAGAAAACTATGTTTTGAGTAAAACTTTCCGTAAAACACATTTCACTCTACCTAAGGGGGAAAAGCTGATAGGAGAGGGTTTTTTCCATAGTGCTCCCCAATATTACCACTGGAAAACTTAATATAGTACTCAGACTTTTTCATGCTATACATCTGGACCAAGTAGAACCTTGTCCTAACATTTCACTAATTTTTCAATGTTCCCCCAAATTAATTTTCTGTTGGAAAAACAGAAAGGAGTCCTTGGAAAAAAAGAGAAGAAAAAAATCTGTTTCTTTCCCAGAGCTTCCCCCCCCCCCCTTGAGCCTTCATATCTCTAACCCCACACACTGATTAAACTATTATTGGGCTCTGTGTTAGTGTTCAATTAGCCTATTCCAGCTTTTTTGTTTTTTTAAAAAAGAATATATTTATATTTTGAAGCCACAAGCAAGGCCCTGAAGAGTGCCAAAAATCCAGAAGTTGAAATATCTGAATATCATGATGTTTTCAGTTCACAGGAATGCAACCATGGAAAAGAGGAAGGAGTTTTTTAAGAAGCACAGCGAATCTATCTTTCTAACCAGGGTGACAATGCTCGAATACACTGTTAACACACTAATGCACGTGCGCACACACTGACTACAGCAAATCGCAGCAGAAATTGCAGCCAGTTCGCAGGAAGCAGCATTCCATCAGCAAGTTACAATAGCCTTGTCATAAACTCACTTTCCTAAAAAGTCCCACACAAACCCCCCTACAGGCTGCGGTGCAGGGACAGACACCTGGTAAGGGGAGGACAGTCTGTGCGAAGCAGCGTGCCTTCTGAGAAAAGGCATGGTCAAAGAAACCAAACACATAAAACAATCCAAGAAAACCAGAAATGACATAGAGGAGTGAGAGAAAGAGAGGGAAAACACAAAAGGGAAAAAAAAGATTAAATGAAACATTAGATGACCATGGGATGACAATACAAGTAGTTAGTAAGAGGAAGTGGACAGCCAAACATTTAACATGTGAGCAGAACTGCATAAAAACAAAGCAGCTGACAAATAAGGTGGCTTTTAAAATTGAACCTATTGAAATGTTTCCAGTTCTTTCAAAGGGGCTATGAATTAGTTTCTGTTAAGCTTGCTGTTTGCTTTACTGTGCCTGTTCTGTACTTATTTGCTCATCATTTTTGCCACTGATCACTTTTTTCCCCCCTGGGGCATGGTGGCGATGGAAAACTCCTGGTAAACTTTGTTCCCTCAGCTCATTTCTTCCCAAATAGGAAGTGGCAACCTACAGTAAAGGAACAGGTTGGTTAGCTTCAGCCCCACAGCTACTTTTACCAATAAATCATTCTGGTAAATGTAGCAAAAGTGGGCAAAGAAATACAGCATGCCTCAGCAAACTGGTGGCATTTCAGAACTGTGGAGATGAAGAACAGAAGGCAACATTTCCTTATTATCACTTGCAGATTGGAAGACTAGAACAGCAAAGGATCATCTCAAACAACACAATATTCTTTTCTTACCAATGTGAAATAATACAGGATTCTCCAACTAGTGTATTATCAACTTCAGCCAGCATTCATCCTGCATGATTGCAGGTTACATTCAGAAGGAAGAATCCATTTACACATAACCATAGAGGTTATATTGTACTCTAAAAGATTCAAACATGAAAAACAGTTTTCTTGATAGGCAGAGAAACAAAAAGAGCCGCCTTGAAGAAGTTTTAAAAGGAAGGTGTAGCAGGTTTTGGGAAATGAGAAGGGCAAGGAGAATTCAAAATATCCCATGTAGGGGGGGAAATGACATTTAACCAGTGGCCACTATTAAGAAGGGCAGATAAGGTGTTCTGCTACAACACGTTCAATTTGGTGTTGAAGAAACATTCCGCAGTACCTTGAGCAATGAACATAAAGTTATGGTGCAGCAAATTACATCTGGGATAGTAGCAAACAAACCAAATTCAAGAAGAATTCTAGGAAGTTTATATTGCAATTGCCCTAGTAGACATTTTGTAAGGAAGAGATAAAGAAGAACATTTTTCCTTAAGGCCATCAACTCACCACCAAAAGGAAAAAAATTCAATGTATTATTGGAAAACATGGGAGAAAGAGAAAAGAATAAAAATTAACTTTCAAAGCTCTCTTCTGAGTCAATGAAACAGGAGCATACCTCATTCAAGAGAAAAAATCTTAGGAGGTGATTTAGTTTAAAGGTTTTGCTATGCTTAGTTTGCCCATGTTTGTCTTCATGAGAAGTTTTTTGGCACATTTGACTAGATTTTAATACAACACAAAGAGGACCATGAGAAGGTCTAAGAATTTGCAGATGTATGGAACATTTGTGCAATATATCCTTTTAAAATTTGCCCCCTGGGCTATACTTGGTGTCTTTACCAGTAGTTTACAAAAACGTTGCCCATACCTATTTACACATTCTGCATTTAGCTCAGTCTTAAAATATTAAGCCAAATGAACAAATGACACAGATGTGGGGCAAGTGCAGTCATCTCATTTCCAGGATTAATAAATCCACCAAGGAAAATTCTACTCAGGTGGTGGTCTCAATCTATGTGATTTTCCTGGCATTTGACACAATACAGTTGAAACCATACGAAATAATGTTAAGGAAATCCATTCTGGACAAGAGGAAAAATTATTGCCCTACCAAGAGAAACAGTCAAGCAAAGAACCTCCAAAATACATCTTTTAATGCAATTTATTTACTGCTGCTTTAAGATGCCAAGAGTTTAGAACTACATCTCAGGAGATGAGTGGCCAACAAATGGCTGGTGTTTTACTCCTACTTTCCATGATATCCTCCTGTGACCAGCTGCTAGGTTTTGGATGACCACAACCAAACCCAGTAGAACTGCAACACGTTACTCAGTTCTTTTTTTCAGGGAAATTTTTTTTTTTGAAGCCTTATTAATAACAACATAATTCCAAGAGGCTGAAATCCTGTTTCAAACCTGCAAAGTCATATCTGATTTGGTCTGGACCTGTTAACTGCTCATACAAGGAGAATTAGTTCTTATTGCAAGGAACAAGATTGGATTTTCTGAGTTTAGTGTACATGTAGCTTCAACTACTATTTTGCTCAGTTACAAATCAACAATATTCAGCATTTTTTCTTTCAACTGTACAAGATTTCAGTATATTTCGGCTCCATCTATTTACACCAATTCCATCAGCTTACTTTTCTGAACAGCCGGAAAACTGCAAAGTATTTTGAAACTCTTAACATCAACCTCACATACTCTAGAGGTCTTAAAAACAAGAGGCTGGGTAAATTCATGCCTGCCCTTGGAGATAGTATACTCCTCTTACCTTTCCAGTTCTGCTATCTTTTTATCTTTATCATTTTTCTCATTTTCCATCTCCTTCAGGATTTCCAGCAGACGATCCACCTCTGCTTGAGCCTTAGTGGATTCTTCCCTATACCGTGCCACTTCTCTCTCTAACTGCTGGAATCGGTCACTCATCTCTGGACTGGCCCTTGCCTCCAGGGTTGCTTCATGAGCCTGCAAAAATAGTATCCCAAGCATTACCCTTCACATTCATAAGAGAAAATATGCTTATTCAAACCAGTTCTCTCTAAAATATGTGACTCATTCTCAAGAGCAGGAAGAACTCATGAGAAACTGTAAATCACTTATGACTGGAAAAGACCAATTAAGATTAGACCATCCCCACCTTCCACAATCTGACGAAGGGATCTTTGACTCTCACAAACTTATACCCTGAAAATCTTATTGGTCTCTAAGGTGCTACTGGAGCTCTCCACAATCATAAGTCTATGAACACAGCTATTCCAAAAATGACTTTATTCCACACATACAT
Organism: Gekko japonicus; assembly: GCF_001447785.1. Taxonomy (NCBI): domain Eukaryota; kingdom Metazoa; phylum Chordata; class Lepidosauria; order Squamata; family Gekkonidae; genus Gekko; species Gekko japonicus. Next base: position 981,976 of record NW_015173673.1, on the reverse strand, counting down.
TAATTTCCAATCCTTTTTCTTCAATACTTAAGTACTGGTTTCAGTAGAAGAGTAGAAAATTAAACTTTCTCACTGTGCTTCCCTGCACCAAGCTGATGGTAGAATTGAAAGTGCCACAGGCAGTGTTCTGCTCTCACAGAGGCTGTTCAGCTCTTTCCTGAAGGAGCAGCCCCCGCTGCCACTCAGGACCCTTCTTGAGCCTCCATGAACAAGTGCCTGGGAAATCTTGCATCCTTCCATGAATGGAAGCATTTCCCACTCATTCATGGGCTGCAGGTATCAGAGTTCACATATTTCACTGATTCCATACAATGCACTGTTGGAAGCTGGTGCTGCTGCCAAGCAAGACGGATAATCAGTTCAGAAACTTGGCAAAATCAGGATGCTTACTGTTTATTAAACACAGACATAAGAAATTACATTAGTTGCTTTCTACCAGAAGGAGGCTAGGAACATCTTTGCCAGCTGCATCAGACCTGAGCTGAGCTTCAGTTTGGTGTAGTGGTTAACTGCGCAGACTCTAATCTGGGAGAACTGGGTTTGATTCCCCACTCGCACCTGCTGGATGACCTTGGGCAAGCCATAGTTCTGACAAGAGCTGTCCTTGAAAGGACAGTTCTCAAAAGAGCTCTCTCAGCCCACCTACCTCACAGGGTGTCTGTTGTGGGGAGGGGAAGGGAAAGGAGTCTGTAAGCCGCTCTGAGACTCTGAGTGAAGGGTGGGGTATAAATCCAATCTTCTCCTCCTTCTCTGTTGCAGGGATTTAGCCTGGGCGTGGCCAGAGTTGTGAGTCAAAGGGTAAGAGTAAAAATGTGAAGGCCTGGGAAAAAACCAGAAAAATTCGGGGGGAAAAGGTTTTTTCCTGAAGCCTTTTTTTTGTTTTTTCCCGAAAAATTGAAAAAAGAAAAGAAAAAAATTGATTATGGAATGTTTTATTTTAATATGATGAATAAAATATTTTAAGACAAGGTGTTCAAATATTTTCCAAATCATTTCTAAAAAATATGTATGGTATCAGATTGATCTAATTTCTGTGCACTGAGGAAAAGCAAGTCCTAGGTTACAAACTGAACTCTCCCATGCAAGAACAAGATGCATTTCTTCCTTTAGGAGGTGCTATTGTCCCAAGAAAAGAAAAAGGTTTCCATTTTGTTTTTGCATGTGGGTGGGTATTCTGTTTGTAATAATTGTTTGGATACACTATATTTTTAATATGCTAGTTGTGATAATTTCATGCCAAGTAAAAAATGTCCATAGTCATATTTTATGTTCCTAAAGTAACAGAATTACTTTCAATCTGGAAAAGAAAAAAGAAGTGCTAATGTAGCATTTTTCCAATTTTTCTGAAAATTTCCGTTTCCCCCCGAAAAAACCCTGGGTTTTTTCTCAAGCTT
>NW_015173673.1:972136-980561 GCF_001447785.1 Gekko japonicus | reverse complement strand
GGGTATTCTGTTTGTAATAATTGTTTGGATACACTATATTTTTAATATGCTAGTTGTGATAATTTCATGCCAAGTAAAAATGTCCATAGTCATATTTTATGTTCCTAAAGTAACAGAATTACTTTCAATCTGGAAAAGAAAAAAGAAGTGCTAATGTAGCATTTTTTCCATTTTTCTGAAAATTTCCGTTTCCCCCCGAAAAAACCCTGGGTTTTTCCCCAAGCTTCAAAATTTCCAGAAATTTTACATCTCTAGGTAAGAGTCAAAGGAGTCATGATCCTTAAAAATGTTTTCTGGTCTTCATCACAGCAAAAATAAATAATGCTTCACCGGCTACAAATTCATAATGACTGGATAAGTATTTCAGTGCCATTTTTCGTATTGCCAGTAATCTTTAAGATTTTTACTGTGTAGATACCTCACTGCAGCTAACTCCATCCCAAACCGTCATGCAAAACGGATAATTATTACTTCTATGACACAAATGAAGGACGTAGGCTGTGAGCAATGTTTCCTCTAAGCTGTGGAGTCTTGTGAGCAAACATTCACTTTGTGAGCGACCGGCATGAAAGTTGTGAGCGAGCGATTTGGCTGCTGCATAAATCAGTTCTCTCTGGAGCCATCTTCCTGAGCTCAGACAAAAAAGTGTGAGCTGGAAGCTAAAAAACTATGAGCTAGCTCACATTAACTCATCTTAGAGGGAACACTGGCTGTGAGTGATAAGCCCAAAGTCAAAGAGGTCATGGGCTGGGGTCTGAATCCAGGTTTCTCAATCCCAGACACAACCACTCTGAACACTACATCACTAGGGAGTCAAGACTGTCAACTCACTCTCTAAAATCAGTACAAGCGCCTTACTGGGGGGAGCACAAGGTTTCATAGGCAAGCTTAAGAGAAATATAAGCTCTCTATTTTATTACTTAAACATATGCCTTAAATCCAGTTTGTTTCAACAGAATGCTACTTTATACCCATATATTAAAATGTATATGCTGGGCAGTTAGCTGGGTTGCTGAACTGAAAAAGCTAACATCAGGGCTCTAGTCGGATTCCACTAGGCAGGTACGGAGCTCCGGAAGAGAACCTCTAGGGGGCGGGGCGGTCACGTGGTGAAGCCCCGCCCCCTTCTTTACCCCGCCCCCTGCTTCGATCCTCATTCCGTTTGGGAATGAGGATGAAGCAGGAGGGTAAGTAGCCGGGCCTTCTGACACACTTCCGGTGATGTCAGGGGGTGTGGCCTTCTGTCACTTCCGGTGATGTCAGGGGGCGTGGCATATGCAAATAAGTTATGCTAATGAGTTATGCTAATGAGCTCCGGCAGCTCTTTTTCTACAACAAGACCCCTGGCTAACATTATTATACCTGTATTATTCCACTAGGAAAGGAACTACAGCATAGAATCTAACACACAAAAGAACAACGGAATAAGTTGACAAATATAGGAAGAGAATAAATTGCAAATGCATCTTCAACTGAAACCTGACACAAGAATCACCTTCTTTGAAATCCAAGTAGTCAAATCAGAACAGAAGAAATCACAGGAGATTTAAACCACTGAGTAAAAGGGCCAGTTTACATCTGATAGGTTTCAAATGTTCTGCATAGTATGTTGTGCACAGTAGCTAATCAAAATGTGGCACATAATAGCCAATGAAAACATGTTTACATCTAAAAAGAGCATTTATTATATCCAGAAGCATAATCTAAGACACCTATTGTGCTGACATTCCTTTACTACTACGGAATCTCCTTAGTGGAGCAGTTGTGATACTAAAGATTTCTGTTTATCTCTTTCCACATACTTGGACAATAAACGATATTACTAAATTTGGGGGGAAAACAGGTTGCTTACCTGTAACTGATGATCTTCGAGTGGTCATCTGTGCATTCACACCCATGGGGATTCAGTGCGCCTGCGCTGGATTGATCGGTATTGTAGCAAGCTCTAATGGATTTTCATGCCCAGACCTCAGGCATGCGCAGAAACCCCAACCACACATGCGTAGAGGGATGGGCGTGGACATCCCGCCAGTTCGGACATCCCTCCAGTTCCTTCAGACCGCCGCAAATCAACGTCAATAAAAACTTAGAAGCTGACAGCAGCGGGGAAGAAGGGTGGGAGGTGTGAATGCACAGATGACCACTTGAAGATCATCAGTTACAGGTAAGCAACCTGTTTATCTTCGACGTGGTCTCTGTGCTTCACACCCATGGGAGAATAGCGAGCAGTGGTCTACCTAGAGGAGGGTGCTGGCAGGTCATTACTGCAAAGCCGAAGATAAGATGTGACGTCCCATGTTGGTACAAGAGTTCTTGCGGACATCAAGGGCATAGTGCCTTATGAACGTATTAGGCGCAGCCCAGGTAGTGGCTCTGCAAATGTCCAGTAGGGGAACTCCCTGAAGGAAAGCAGTTGAAGCTGCAACAGCTCGAGTAGAATGAGCCCTGATAGAGCCAGGCAATGGCTGCTTGGCAATAAGATAGCAGAGGCAGATGAGACCTATAATCCACCTTGACAAACGTTGAGCCGTGATACAAGTTCCTAGCTTGGCTGGAGCATAGGAAACAAACAGCTGACCGTCACGTCTCATCGGACGAGTTCTCTGTAGGTAGAACAGAAGTGCACGCTTTGTATCCAACATGTGTAATAGCTTCTCCTCCGGGGATGTCAGAGAGGGGAAGAAATCCGGAAGGAAGACCTCTGCCTGGAGGTGAAACTCTGAAACTACCTTTGGCAAGAACGAGATGTCAGGAACAAGACAGACACCATCCAGCAAGAATGACAGGTAAGGAGAATCATGTCTGAACGCCAGTATTTCCCCCACTTGCCTCGTCAAAGTGGCAGCCACCAGAAAAGCTGTTTTCCACGGCAGCAATTTCAAGTCGCAAGTTCCGAGCGGCTCAAAAGGTTTTCTAGTGAGTTGGCGAAGTACCAGGGGAAGATCCCAGAGGTCCACAGGATGTTTGATAGGAGGCTAAAGGTGTAAGAGTCCATTTAAAAAACGTTTAGAAAGAGGATGCGAAAAAAGTGTGCAGTCCTGAGGCAGCGAGAGACAGAAGGAAATCAAAAACCTTCTCGAGACCCACGGAAGTGGCTCAAGGGACATCAACACCCGAACTTTAGCCATTTAGATGGCTAGAACAAAACTTTAGCCATTTATAATGGTAAGATTTGCGTGTAGTGGCTTTTCTGGAGTTCAGTAGCACATTCACTATACGGGAGGAAAAACTGTTGATACCACTCTCCAGGCTGTCAACTTCAGTCGTGGAATGTTGTGGTATAGGAGAGGAGACTCGGATAGGAGCAAGAGATCCTGAACCGGTGGAAAGTAGTGGTAGATCCCTGCTGACAGATCCAGTATGGTTGAGAACCATGGCTGCCTCGGCCACAACAGGGATACGAGGATGCAATCCACTCTGCTGCTGCTGATTTTGCGCACCACCCTCAGAAGCAGAGGTAGCGGGGGGAAGAGGTAGAGAAAATCGAGAGTTTACTGCTGCACCCAGTACAGCGTTTGAAAACCCCCCACTTTTTCTCCATAAAATAAACAAAACAGAGAAGGAAAAAGGGTGGAAAGAAGAAAATGAGGTGGGAGGGGAGAGGCCGAAGGCCAAACTGAGGTAAAAAAAGACTTCCCCCTCTAAAAAGGGTTTTTCTTTTTTTAGATATAAGAACCAAAAAACAAAGAAGACGATGGAAAAAGAGGGTTGACGGAATGAAATCCGAATAGCCGTCTGAGGAAAAAATAGCTACCAATCTCACCGATCAAGAAAGGATGTTCCCAGCGTGGCGGAAACAAAGGAACTGGTGGGATGTCCGCGCCCATCCCTCTACGCATGTGTGGTTGGCGTTCCTGCACATGCCTGAGGTCTGAGCGTGAAAATCTGTTAGTGCTTGCTACAATACTGATCGATCCAGTGCAAGCGCACTGAATCCCCATGGGTGTGAAGCACAGAGACCACGTCGAAGATCTTATTATTTACAAAATTCAGATGCCACCTCTTTACAGACCTGCTTGAGGCAGCTCACAAAACAAATACAGTGCAGTAAAGTCATAAAAGTCTTCATAAGAATGATCAATATCAAAACAAGCTATAAAAACAAGTCAAAGGGCATTAAAACTGCATACAACACTATTCAGCAGGCTAAAATAGTATCTGTTCATCAGGCTAAAAGCAGATTGTAGAAACAGCTAAAAAAGACAGAATCCCTCAGTTAAAAGCCTGGCTAAAATGTTTTGGCCAGGTGCCTAAAGGACACATAAGCACCAACCAAGCCTCAAGTGGGAGGACATTCCAAAACTAAGGTGTTATCTCTGAAAAAGCCCTGTCTCTAGTGGCCACCCACCTGGCATTTGCAGGTGGGAGCATGAAGGAGAACTTTGGGACAGAATCTTAATTGATGGGCTGCGCAGTGTGGGAGGAGGTAGTCATTCATGCACCTTGGCCCCAAGACCCTTTGGGTCTTAAAACTAGCACTCTGAATTATGACCAGAAACAGATGGGCAGCCAATGCAAATCTATCAGCACAGGGGTGATATGACCAGCATTCCCTCTAAGCTGAGTTACTGTGAGCTTGCTCATGGTTTTTTAGCCTCTGGCTCACACATTTTTGTCTTAACTGAGGAAGGATGGCTCCAAAGCACATTTATTTATTCAGTAGCCAAATCGCTGGCTCACAACTTTAATTCCAATAGCTCACAAAGTAGAATTTTTTGCTCACAAGACTCCACAGCTTAGAGGGAGCATTGGATATGACCCCTGTATCGAGGCCATGACAATAGTCTGGCCTCTATGCTTTAGACCAACTGAAGTTTCCAGATAGTTTTCAAAGGCACGTAAAGTGCACTACCCTAATATAACTGATGTGATCAAAGCACAAATCGCAGCAGCCAGATAATTAATTACTAGAATTGTCCCAAAATAAACAGAGGTACTTATTGAGCAGAAACAAAAATTCTCTATTACATGAAAAGTAAATTGCCCATGCTGTTTGTTGACAGTCTAAACATTGATAATTTGAGAATTAATAAATGCAAAACCTATTGTGTTATGGTTATAATGCTTGACACTCAAAATAACATTTTTAACCAGGTTCATCCAAAGCTCACGGACTCAATTTTAAGAGACCGTGATATAGACTTGCATGTTTAGTTTAACGTAATATGTAAAAGCAATACAGCTTGTTTAAAAACACTAATGAAATTTTCTTTAATTACACAATTTTTAAAAAAATCATTGATTTTCATCCCCTTGGCTTAAAATAAATAAGATGTACAAATACATCATCTGAATAATAAACCACCTGTCACTTTCTGAAGTAATTTGATCAGGGGAAATAACATTAGTTTTTGGAACACTTCACTCAACTGTGATTATATTAATTTTTCAATAGACATTATGACATCAAAATTACTTGAAATAATATGTATTACAATTACTATTAGGGATATGCACCTGAAAAAAAAATACTTTTCAGACTCAGATTTAGGGAATGAATTCCATATTAGTATTCTTGAGTATCTGGGCCCACCGATACTGTTTTGCCATTGTGATTCAGGTTCCTCCATCCCCAAATTCCAAAATGTTGGGCATCTGTTACTTCCTATGGGAGGGGGTGGAATGGCTGTTTTTGTTTTACCAAAACTGCAGGAAACCTAGTGCAGCCTGTCCAGTAAAGACTCTCCATGTTTCAGACAAATTGGATCTAGTGGTCCAATTATACAGGGCCCTGAACAAGGTGCCCCCAGTAATCCTACTCGTTTGCATTTTTTCTCCAAGGCAGAGCAGCCTATAGCAAAATGCACAAGAGCAACCATGGCCAAAAGTCTTGTAAATGCAAACAGAACCAACAAGCCCAAAATAACTGTTGTCAAACCAGAAAATCCCCCCAGAACCCCCCCCAGCACAAGCCCTTTAAAAGTTAAAATGCAAAGTATTTAAAAATTCTAAAACAAGAGAAGCCAACAAAACAGCACAAGCTTTTTAAAAGCATCACAAAACAAAGCCAAGGAAAAAAACAGGTTGCTTACCTGTAAATGGTGATCTTCGAGTGGTCATCTGTGCATTCACACCCATGGGATCTAGTGCGCACGCACTGGATTGATCAGCATTGTAGCAAGCTCTTAATGGATTTTCGCGCCCAGACCTCGAGCATGCGCAGGAACCTTACTGTGCATGACCAGAGGGGTGGGCGCAGACATCCCACCAGTTCCTTCAAACCGCCGCGAATCAACCCTTATGAAAAATGTAGAAGCTGACAGCAGCGGGGAAGGAGGGCGGGTGGTGTGAATGCACAGATGACCACTCGAAGATCACCAGTTACAGGTAAGCAACCTGTTTATCTTCGATGTGGTTTCTGTGCTTCACATCCATGGGAGATTAGCGAGCAGTGGCCTACCTGGAGGAGGGTGCTGGCAGGTCCTTACTGCATAGCCGAAGATAAGATGTGACGTCAAATGTTGGTACCAGAGTTCTTACGGACATCTAGGGCATAGTGCCTTATGAAGGTGTTAGGCGTAGCCCACGTAGCGGCTTTGCAAATGTCTGTTAACGGAACTCCCTGGAGGAAGGCAGTTGAGGCTGCAAAAGCTCGGGTTGAATGGGCCCTGATAGGGCCAGGCAATGGCTGTTTGGCGATCAGGTAGCAGAGGCGGATGAGCCCCGCAATCCACTTTGAGAGGCGCTGAGCCGTGATGCGAGTCCCCAGTCTTGCTGGTGCGTAGGAGACGAACAGTTGGGAGTCACGTCTCGTTGGGCATGTTCTGTTCAGGTAGAACAGGAGCACACGTTTCATATCTAAGGTGTGTAACAGTCTGTCCTCTGAGGATGTCGGAGCCGGGAAGAAATCCGGGAGGAAGACCTCTGCCTGTAGGTGGAATTCTGACACTACCATTGGCAGGAACAAGATGTCAGGTACGAGGTGGACACCGTCTGGGAAAAAGGCAAGTAAGGCGTGTCATGTTTGAAAGCCAGTATTTCTCCAACTCGCCTCACAGAGGTGACAGCAACTAGAAAGGCCATCTTCCATGACAGGAATTTTAGGTCGCAAGTTGCGAGTGGCTCAAAGGGTTTCCTCGTGAGCTGACGAAGAACTAGAGGAAGGTCCCAGGGAACGACAGGAGTTTTGATGGGAGGGTATAGGTGCAACAGTCCCTTCAAAAAACGTTTTGAGAGCAGATGCGAAAACAGTGTGCATCCCTCAACCTGAACATGGTAGGCCAGAAGTGCGGCCAAATAAATTCTTAATGATGAGTGATAGAGTCCCGAGTCAGTGATTCAATTTTTGCCATTTGTAATAGTAGGACTTTCGCGTAGTAGGTTTTCTGCCGTTAAGCAAAATGTTTGCTACATGGGTGGAAAAGCTGTTGACGCTATTCTCCAGGCTGTCAACTTCATCCGTGGCACGTTGTGGTACAGGAGAGGGGAGTCGGACAGGAAGAGGAGGTCTTGTGCTGGAGGAAATTGGTGGTAGACCCCTGCTGACAATTCGAGGATGGCCTTGGCCACCACGGGTTTATCAAGATGCAGTTCGCTCCATTGCTGATAATTTTGGGGACCTCTCTCAGAAGCAGGGGTAGTGGAGGGAAGAGATAGAGAAGTTCCCGGGACCACGGATAGAGGAGACTGTCCCCTAGAGACTGTGGGTCCCTGTCGCCTCGGCTGCAGAACAACACCTTTTGTTGGCTCTGGTGGCAAAAACATCGACTTGGGGAACTCCCCACCTGCGGAAGAGAGGGAGGAGGTAAGTTGGGTTCATCTCCCACTCATGAAGGCTGAGTCCTGCTTGACTCAGATGGTCTGCCTGCACATTCGTGTGACCTGGGATGTGTGTGGCTACCAGGAAAACTTTGTGGGTGATGCAAAGGTTCCACAACTGAATGGCAAGGCTGCAGAGGCATAAGGAGACAGTGCCTCCTTGCTTGTTGACATAACTGAGTGCAGTGATGTTGTCCGTGAGGACCGTAACACATTTTCCCTTGATCAGAGGCAGGAAACTGGTGACAGCGAACTGTATTGCAAGCAGTTCCAGGAAGTTTATGTGCCATTTTTGTTCGTGAGTGTTCCACTTGCCTCCAACACAAAGACCCATCATGTGGGCACCCCAGCCCGACAGGGAGGCATCCGTGGTTAAGGTGATTTGGAGTGATGGACGATGGAAAGGTGCTCCCTGGAAGAGATTGGAAGGGACAGTCCACCAAAGTAAAGAGTCTCGCATGTTGGGAGGAGGGGTTAGGACGGTGGTATGTGCGTTTTCTGTTGGGTCATACTTGCGGATAAACCACAGTTGTAAGCGACGCATTCTTAATCTGGCAAAGACCAGGACCAACGTAGTTGCGACCATAAGGCCAAGCAGCCTCTATATTTGGAAAGCCGTGACTGAAGGCTGGGTACGGACGACATTGGCTAGGTAAATGATGTCTGC
>NW_015173673.1:944518-971806 GCF_001447785.1 Gekko japonicus | reverse complement strand
AGAAGCCTTTATGCTCTTATCCATATCTTGGAGTATGGTATCGGTAGTGCTGTTGAAGAGACCAAGGCCATCGACATAAGACATAGTATCTTGTGGAAGATTGGTATTACGGAGCTAGGAATGCCTCCTTAGAGCTATTGCTGAGGCCATCGTTCTTGAGGAAGCGTCTAGGGCATGTTTGGAAGTGTTGATCTGCTGTTTCGCGAGTACCATGCCCTCCTTCTGAATAACTCTGGCTGCCTGAAGCTTGTCTTCGGGGAGGTGAATCAGGAGTTCGGAGAACGTTTCCCACAGAGTGTATTGATACCTGCTCATGCAGGCTAAGTAATTTGTGGTTTTCACGCCCAACGCTCCCGTGGAGTAGAAGCGTTTCCCAAACGCATCCAATTTTTTACTTTCCCTGTCAGAAGGTACAGAGTGTGTTCGTTTGGACTTGGACGAGGATGTTACAACCACCGAGTTTGGCTGAGGGTGGAAGAATAAAAATTCGGCTCCAGTCTCCTGGATTCTATACATGTGGTCCAGGCGTCTTGTTGACACTGGGGCTGATGAAGGCTTCTCCCAAGGTACTTTTGCAGCTTGTAAAAGGACCGTAGACATGGGCAGTGCTATGGTAGTGGAGGCATCCAGTTGCACGATATCGAAGACGGCATCTGTAACCTATGGTTGTTGTTGAACTACTGACAAGCCTAGAGAGTGGGCCATTCTCTTGACGAGGTCTGCATAGGAAGTGAGATTGTCGGATGGGGATATAGCTGGATCATCTGCGACAGCTTGGTTAGGAGACTTGTGGTCAGGGGAGGTGTGAGCCTCAGAGGCCTCAGTATCAGAATCCTCTTTTGCAGAATCAGAGGAGTCGTGATCTGGAATTTGGACCGGAGTGATTTCCGTTTGACTGGTTAAAATAATTGGTGGAATGACTTGGGGGTTGGGAGGATGATTGAGTTCCGGATTATGGTGGGAAGGTTCGCCGGACGGAGGACAAGATAGAGATGCTGAAGGTCTAGATCTGTAGGGCGACCTTGGTCTGTGGGCAGAGTGGGTCGAGTAACGATCCCAGTCGGAATAGCCCGCCGGAGTCAACCATGGCATGGATGGTTGATAGCCCCCATAGAGATACCTCAGCTGGCGTTGGTCCCAAGACAGAGGTGGGGGTGGGGGTAGAAAGACTCGGGGGGATCGGCTTCTGGATCGGGTACGTCTCGGAGACAAAGCATTAGCCTGCCTTTGACAGCAGTCCCTATAAACTCGGTCATCAATATTGACAGGTTCAAGAAGCAGACGTGGAGGGTGACGCTGCGTGCTGCTAGAGGTATGTCGATTCCGACGTGAATCGATGTTGGGAGCCTCTGACACCGTCAATGTCGATGATGGGGAAGGAGAGGGAGAAGGCTCTGCATCCATGGGACGACTAAGGAGCTCCACCATCTCGATATCGGAGTAAGGACACTCCAGCTGTTGTATAGGGGAATCCAGGAGCTGAATGGTCGGTATTGGTGGAGCGTCATGGGCCTCCGATGCCGATACTGCCGGTGGAGCGGGAGGCACTTTAGGGGCATCACCCAGTGCAGACACCACTACCTTCCCCTTCTTTGCCGCCTTTAGGGACTTAGAGGAGCTCTTTTTTGCGGACTTATGCTCCTTACTTCACTTGGCCCTCTTCTTCACCGGAGTGGAAGCGGAGGATTGCGCCTTTGATGCTGGTGGGTTTGACGTCGGTTGGCCGATGTCGGAGGAGGGCCTCGATGCCGGAGCCGTCGATGTCGATGGTCTCTCAGACTCCATCACTGAGGGAGGATGTAACACTGACTCAAGAAGCGCCACTTTAAGGCGCGCAGCTCGGTTTTTTCGTGTCTGGTTCGAAAACCTAGCACAGTGCCAACAAGATTCAGGTTGGTGAGACTCTCCCAAACAAAAAATACAGAGGGTGTGGCGGTCAGGAGGAGCGAGTTTACTGCCGCAACCCTTGCAGCGGTTGAAAAAGCCCCACTTCTTCTCCATAAAAATTAAAAACAGAATCCTTGTGTGGTGGGAGTGAGTTCACAATCTGCAGGTTCCCTCTTTTACTTTTAAATCCCAGTCCCTCCCCCCCCCCACCTTTTGCAATTGTTCAGCCCAGAGGAGAGGAGACAGATGCCGGAAGCCATTTGACTTCTGGCCCCTCCATGTCTGAGAAGTGGCTTTTCTACGTGCATCATCCACCCACCCACCGCCCCCGCCCCACCACGTGCGAGTAAGCAGTAGCCATAACTATTCCTCAGATTTCTTTTTCCAGATCCTAGTCCCTAGTCGCCAAATAAACAATCTTATGCTTTTAAATATCTTTTAAAAACATTTTCCCCCTGTTTTCTATTGAGGTGGTAGTCTGCTAATTCAAACATAAAATAAACCTTGCAGGAAGTTCTGCTGTATCTCTCTGCTTAACAGGATTCAGCTAACTTTTATGTTCACAACCTTAATCAAGGTTCACACACGATGTTCTTTATGTTTATGGAATAGAAAGAGGAAATCCAGAATTATGACTTCATGAGTTTTACTAACCACTCAGTCCTCAATTCCTATGCCAACTCAACATCTATCCTCTATCCCAAACTCAATCCCCCTTGGCATATACTTTTAAGCAGTCTCATATGCTACACAATCTCCGCATTTCTCTAGCCAATCCCTTCCACTGTCTTTCAAGTGAACAGTAACTAAATTTCTCCTCCACGTCCAATCCTGTTTGAATGAAATTTTTTACCAAAAGAACATCACTTTAATTCAAGTAATATCTTTCAGTAGTTGCCAAGTTACCCAAAATACTCTTTGTATAGAGATTATAACACATCCTCAAATTTCTTCATAGATAACCAACATGATTTAAAAGCTTCAGAACAGAAAAGCAGCTAAGGAAAGGAACAGAGTGGGGTAGAAGAACTACAGTGGGTAATCTACATGGGGGAAAAACTGGAGAGAAGCTGCAAAAGAGAAGCAATTCCCTAGACTTTAAAATGCAGGACTTGCTCGGTATCCATTCTACCCTCCCTCTGCCCTCTACATTGCATGCCCATAAAAGAGGTCACCAATATACTGTGTGTTGGCCAAGGAATACAAAGACACAAGTGTATATACATGCAGAACAGACAACCAAATGGGGCTGGCAATGACCTTCCAGTTTGTCATGGAACTTACTGGCTTGGATGGGTGACTCAATAAGACTTCAGGATGCTAAGGAGAAAGACAGGAAAAGAAGGGAAGAATTGGGAAACAGAACAATGCGAGAGAGAGAGAGAGACAGAGAGAGAGAGAGAGAGACAGAGAGAGGGAGACAGAGAGAGACAGAGATGTAACACACAAACCACCTTAGAAAAAAGTAACCAATTGTATATCCAGGATTTTAATCTCAGAAATTTAAATGTTTTTGACACTGGCCTCCTTGTCTGTTTCAATTACCATTCAGGTAAGAAACGTACCATTGGATAATCTATTTTTATACATTACATACTAATTAGCAGCTACAGAACCATTCAGAAAACAAATGCTTTCAACAGATCAATGTCATTGTATTTAAAAATTTAAAGATATTTAGGATTACTTATGTCTGTCCATTTCATAAGTACTAGCCTAGTAAGATTATGGAAAACAGTTTGACAACATGACTGGGTTCAGCTCCAGATGATCAAAAACAACCTGATGGTCTGACTGAATGTTTAAATTCATGAATATATGAATGGCTGGATACAGAACATATAAAATTATCTTTGTATACAGTGTGATGGAAGAGAACACCACTGAGGACTATTTCAGAATGCTTCATTTTCCAATACAAAAGGTTATCTTAATGAATGAAACCACACATACAATGGAATGACTGAAATGCAACACAATTGAGGTTTTGTGCCATGGGTACACTGACAAGGCATGTTAAGCCGCTCCACCTCCCTACTGACAGAAACCTGCACTCATGCCATGCTTCAAAATTTATAAGGTACTTGAGTTCTTGGAAGAGTTGTGAAGTACCTGACAATAAAAAAAATCAGGGATTTTTTAAAAATGTCCCCTGCCCTCCAGCCCCAGGCCTTTTTCCAAATTGAAGAAGCAGAAAATAGTGGGAAACACTGAAAAAAATGTAAATCTTTTAGATTGAGTGAAATACCTTTTAAGATACTTTATTCACTTGGAATGCATATTATGTTGTTTTAAATATAGAACAATCTAGTATCTTTAATGAATGATTTCCTGTGTGTTTTGTGAACAAGAACATTTTCAAGTATGTTTTTATTGTTTAAATAGAGAGCCAGTTTGGTGTACTGGTTAATAGTGTGGACTCTGATCTGGGAGGGAGAACCGGGCTTGATTCCCTACTCCTACATGCATGTGGAGCTATGGTGTGACCTTGGGTCAGTCATAATTTTTTTCAGAGCTGTTCTCTCAAGGACAGTTCTGGAGAGAGAGCCTCACCTACCTCACAGGGTGTCTGTTGTGGGGAGGGGAAGGGGATTGTAAGCCGCTCTGAGACTCCTTCGGGTAGTGAAGGGTGGGGTATAAATCCAATCTCATCTTCCTCCACCTCCTTCTTCATGTTACAATTAATAATATTAAAATGCTCAAAGCTTAACTCTGTATCCAAATATGTCACTAGCCCTATTATGACTGCATGAGATCGTTTCAGTCCAAACATATTTTCTTTTCACTGCTACAAAATTTGTATTTTGTTTTCAACTTTTGTTTTTTCCTGCTTCTTAGACAGCAAAAACTAAAATTCATTGGTAAAAGTAACACACAGTGTGCCAATTTAGCTTGCAGCTTTGTTTTTAGTATTGGGTGTATTTGTAATTTTGATTGTAGAAAACTATACTTTTTAAGTTGCATACATAGCACACTTTTACTTGCTAAGTTATAAATGATGCATTTTTCTTTTTGATGATTATGCCAGATAAAGAGCTATTACATATATTCCCTTCCCAGAGAAGACTTTTTTCCATGTCTTTGGAATTCCAAGAAAATTTACATCTCTAGTTCCCTACAGAGAGAATCTGAATAAGATATACCCAAAATGAAATGGATAAATGTAAAATGAAAAAAATAATAATAATCAATTTTTATACTTAAGTTTACATCTTTTTGTAGGCTTTCAGCTTGAAGCAAGCAGTTTCTTATCTGCTTCTAGTTAACATTTATAGACATCAAAAAACTCAATAGGACCATGTGGTGTACATACAAAGTGATGAAATGAGGGAAACAATGAGGTTAGGCTTTTTGCTTTGTCATGGCATGCTGTTTGAAGCAGCCCAGTCCAGCCAACAGATACATGAAAACATGAAGCTGCTTTATATACTGAGTATAAGACCATTTGTCTACCAAGGTCAGTCTCCTCTGGCAGGCAGTTGCTCTACAGGGTTTAGAGCAGAGGTCTTTCACACCACCTACTACCTAGTCCTTTTAACTGGAGTAGGGTTGTAACTCGCCCTGAGCCCATTTATGGGATGGGCGGGATATAAATATGAAAAATAAATAAATAAATACATAAATAAGGAGTCCCCAGCAAGTGACGTTATCACGTTGAGAAGTGGAGGCCCCTGCCTCTCCCCAGCAATGTTTAAAGGGTCTTTTTAAACCCTGCTGGGAAGAGATGGGGGGAGGCCGCATGTGCCTGCAGGCCGAGCCCTGAATTCGGGGCTTGGAGTGCAGCTGAATGGCCCCCACTTCTCCCCAGCAGCATTTAAAGACTTCCTTTAAACGCTGTTGGGGAGAGGTGGGGGGGAGGCCGCGTGTGCCTGCATTCCGAGCCCCCTCCTCTCCCCAGTGGATGTCTTTAAACACTGTTGGGAAGAGGTGGGGAGGAGGCCAGGTGGTCACTCTTGGGGGTGGGGCTTCCCCCCGCCCACCAGCTGGCAGGTGGGCAGGAAGGAGCCCCACCAAATTGGGCAACCCCCACCAAACCGGGGGGTCTGGCAAGCCTAAACTGGAGATTCTTGGTATTGAACATGGGGTCTGCCACTGAGCCATGCTCCCTACATAACAGAGCTGCCAACCTTTCATAAGTTGCCAGTACTATGAACATTCCATTTCAATGTCATATCAAGAAACCACTGGGCCTTGAAACCCCTATTGAAGTATTATATAAAATAATTCTTTAAGGAACTTGGATCAAGTAAAGAGTCTTGCCCTGCTTTTCTCAAAAACTCAAAATGGCCTAATATAGAATAATGAAACTGAAGTATTTCTGATGTAAACTGATGCCTGGAAATTCTATGTTCTTCTGCTGGTGTTCCATATATCCTTTTAAAGTGTTTCTTTTTTTTATTCTGCCAGCTTCACTTGCATTTTTGATTTTTGAGCTCTGATACAGATTCAGATTCTACTCTCTTGACAATTTTATCAAAAATTCCCTTACTGGGAATCACAGAAGGCCAAAAGAAACTCTGCATCTATGATAAACATCTCCAAGATAATTTCAGCAAATGGATGAAGCACAATCTTATCTCAAATGCTTCCAAATATGGTTATTATCCAAAGCCAGGCAACGGGGCACCAGTTCAACTGGATAGTTTAGAAGGTGGGCAGAATCAGATGCTTCTGACATTCAGGCAACCAGTCTGATCTTCCTTCCTTGTTCCAACCATTCAGCCCTGGCTTCTGGGGCAACTTTGGGGCATTTCTTGAAGCCCCACCGGCAGGTGGATAGAGTCAGACTGACCTTGGTTGATTCATGATTGGTTATTTCATGTGGCCAAAAAAGAGGTAAGGTCTGATAATGTATATAGGTAGCCTATCTACTACCTCTCAAACATTCTGGAATAGACCTGGCCACAAGCAGCTCCTCAAAAATAGAACAATTCAGAGGTTCTGCATCAGGACTAAGCACTAAGACAACATTCAGAGAAATAATGTATTTCAAGGCTTTCAAATAGAAGAGAATAATCAGATTTTTAAAACTGGGTTGGATCAGCCAGCTTTTAAAAACTCAATCTCATCAATTGCCCTCCTTACTACTGCCCTATCCCACATGCCTTTCAGTCCATGCACGTCCCATGGTCCTTGGTATAACTTTTTTGGATGGTCAAAGGGAAACATTTCCTTCCTTTCTCACTAGTGGAAAAACTGGCTGGACCCAACCCACTGTGTAGTGATGCACTGAATGAATGAACAATGTTTTATAAACAACCCCTTTTTGGTTATCCTTCTTTTACCACCACACTGCTTTTATGGTTATTTTTAATTACTTCTTTTTTACCCAGTCACATTGTGAACACATTCTACAATGACACAATAAACACAAGTTATTCAGTACTTTTAAGCACAGCCATGTATGCTCCTTGCTCAGTCAAAACAGTTTAATTTTTTGAATTTAAGTTATTACTGCTTTGCTGACGATACTACTCTGAAGACCCTACCCTTCACTGCATTTACTTTCTAATTTGCTTCCAAGTAAAATATAAGGAAATAAAGACAGAGGATGCACAAGGGGGTTAAGCATCCTCTTTCATACTTTCAGTGACTATGTGAAGAGGCATATTTCTCCCCATGAGCTGTAATCTCACTCAGACCACATGAAGCTTCGGGGGGGGGGGGGATACCTGTACACCTCTTCACACTATGCTCAGAGGTGTTGAAGGAGGATGTTTAACAGTGCCATCCTATGGGCTTAGAAGGATGCTTAAGATGCCACTGTGAGTCCCTCAGTGTATCTTCTATCACCACTGCACAGGGTGGAAGGTAGTAATTAAAAGAATGGCAACCCTTACAAATAGATCTCCATGTTCCATTTTTAAATGACAAGAGCTTATAGCATTTACCTTTTTTAGCTGAGATTCCAGTTTCAAACATTCTTCCTTTTTCTGTTCCAAGGCAATTTCAAGTGATTTCAACCTAGAGTCTTTCTTCAATCCTGATGATGCTAAAGATGAGGCATGCTCCTTCAGGTCCAGCAATGCAGCCTATCAACAAAAGGAATAAATATAAATAAACATATCTGCAAATGCATAAAAGAGTATGCACAGAACTAGACAGTTCAGCTCCAGCTCCAGAATTCTTTTGTCACCTCATCCATCTATTTTATTTTGATTTCCTTCTGTATTAAGACCTTTGGCTGGTGCTACATGGCTGAGAATGGAATTGCACTCCCCCCAATTCCTTGTGCAGGGACAAATAATTATATAGTTCCAGATTCGTGTCAAACCACAGAGTTCCACTGCAGCCATATAAAATAGGATGCTGACCCAGAGTTTATTCTATTGCAGGAAAAGCACAAACCGAGAATAGGGAACACTACAGCCTCATTCACTAAATTCAAATCAAGGGAATGGTAGCGGCTTATCTGTCAATCTGCCTTACACCAAATTCAGAGCTGGTAATAGAACTGGTGACTACTTTTAAAGGGCATTTCTGTAGCAACCAGGTTGTATTTGAAAAGAAACCCCTAAAATTTTAAATATTCAACTATTTTATACTTAAGTATGCCAACTAACTTCATTAACTAGAGACAAGCTGAGACAATAAATACTTCTGCTGATTCAGTTACAGGCTAATTTAACCTATCCCAAGATGCTGATTTAGAATCAAATTGTAATAATGCATTTCCCTCTAAATACATTTTCCTTCATTTATGTGCTACATGATCTATTCAAATATAGTGATTTAATACTAATTACTTTAGACTGGTAACTCTAAAGCCAAAAATCTGACAAATCCTTCCACCTTTTACAGTTCCCTTGCACATATGATCTTGAGACTCTGATTACCTAGGTATTTAAATTCAGAGAGGTAGCATTATGTTTTTACTTAATGTAAAATAATCATGTAAAGACATTTGCTTAAGGTATTAGTGCTGACCATTTCAATTTTCAAGGTATAACCTTAATAAACACCCAAGAAAACTATTACCTTTAGCTTTAATGAAATAACATTGTAAATTCAAGCTTTATACATATTTGTTGTCCAGCAGGCCTACCTCTTTCTCTGACAGATCTCCTTGCAGCGTGCTGACTTTCTCTTTTAGATCCTTAATATCTTTCTTATTGTTGTCAATCTCCTCCTGTTTTTCTCGTTCATCTCTGTCACGCTGCTCTTTCAGGCGCTCGATAGTACGCTCCTGATAAAACAGAGCACTTGGTCAATACAATCTCTGCTCTGAGCAGATTGAACAGCTTCTTAACTCTGAGAAGATAAGTATTCAACTCACCCCCACTCCATTCTAAAAACACATACTAGTCTGTGCCCATATTTTACAGCCCAGAGCTGGTAACGGGATGGACAAGGACTAATACACTGAGTCCAGAGAAGATGGTAGTACTTAGTAACTTGCTGGACCATGGAGGTGGTGATCCATCAGTGATAATGGGGTTGCATTCTGCCTTAAAGATCAGGTTGTGAGTACTGTTGGATTCTACAGTACTTTATTGGACACCCAGGTGGCATCTGTAGTTTGTAGCATATTTAATTAATCTTGGCTGCTATACCAGCTGCATTCCTTCCTGAACAAGGAATGATCTCATCGTAGTTACTCACAGCTTAACATACAAGCAAGGTTCCTGTAAAATGTTATATATGAAATTGCGTTTTAAAAAATCTTTAGAAACTACCAACCAATATGGAGCTGTGATGGACTGCACTTTAAAATCTTATAAGTGCTGTGTAAACAGGTAATGGACTGTGAAGGGCTAATTCCTCACAGTGCCAGAGTTTGGAGGAGGGGGCTTTCCCTTGCCACTTCTCTGCCACCCAAAGCTTTGGGCTGGGTGGGGGGCTTTTCCTTGGCTTCTTTATACTTTTTTGCCACTGCAGTCAATTCCGTGGCTGGTGCTGCTGTGGGTGCTCCAGGCTCCAAAGCTTGCTAAGTCTGTTGGCTGAAGTCTTCAAGGAACAGGAAATTTTTAAAAAGGTTTTCAGACTTTTCATGTGCAGCAGAACTTGAGCCTCCTACCTGAGCAGCAGGGCTATCTACCCTGGAGCGTTAGCCTACAATCTCTCCAATAGGGATCCTTGCAAAATTTGCATAGCCCTACCTGAGCAAGAGTAGGTGTGACCTAACCACCATGGATGACTTCCCTCACTGAAGGAGACCTGATTGGTTAGTACCAGTTGAGCAGAGAAAGACTTGAGAGCTGAATACTGAGGATACTACCCAGTTAAAGTGGAGGTAGCTCTGAAAAGTGGAGAGATCCCTGGTCTGGTATGGTTAGAAACTGCCTTTTGAAACCAGAAAGGTCAGTAAAGCTCAAGAAGAGTACTGGTATGTTTAATGAAGGAGTTTTGGTACAGGATAGAGTATCCCAGCCTTCTGGAAACCAAAAGAGTCAGTGAATACTCAAAGAAAGTACACTGGTGTGTTGAGGAAACACTGAAATAGAAGCCTCTCATCTTAAAAGATTCTAAGTCACTGTGAAAAGCTTAAGAAACGCTCAATTGCTTAAAATATATGAACTGAAGTCTGTCAATATACTGATTTACCTCTGAGTTCTTTATTGAGTTACCCCTGAAATTTTACCCCTGATTTCACCTGACCTTTGTCTTGGGCTCTCTAAGTTGAACAAAATATTTTGTTATTTTTGAATTTCAAAAAGTCTTCAGTGCCATTTCAGTGGTTTAAGTTGAAGGGCAATTTCAGTGGTTTAAGTTGAAGGGCAATCTCAGCCCTTCCCTCGGGTTCCTCGGCTGAGCCAGCAGCAAAAATCAGACTATGACAGGGTGGGACAGCCATAGTTTCTTCAGAAAAGAAAAAAAAACAGATAGCTAGGGCAGCTCAGTTAGACAGGGAAAGAAAAAAGGAGTGAAAACCTTGCCTCTGAGGGAGGGAAGTAGAAGAGGTGCATCACAGCAGCAAAGTCAAGTGGTTAAGAATGCTCCACCACAGTCAGGGAGCACCTCTGCACAGCACTCAAAGCCTTTCACTGGCTGTTCCTGGACACAAATTGCAGTACTGATTTAAACGAAAAACACCAGGAAGCTGGGTATTTGGAGGCCTGCCTACTTCCATCAAGAACTCATTTGGGGTGCCTCTGCCTTCTGAAGTAAAGGTGGTGTCTGCTGTAAAACAGGGTTTTTCTGTGCCTGCACCACATTTATTGAACCTGTTCTGAACTGCTGTTTGCCTTGTGCCATCTTTTAGGAGTCAGGCAGCCTTTGTCCTGCTTATCCAAGCTTTTGATGGTTAAGTGGATTTTTGCTTTCACTGGTTCAGTTATTATTGCTGCCTTAACATTTCTAATTTTATTTTAATTGTATTGCTAAATCATAGTGTATACGTTTTAAAAAAATAAGCAAGGACCATGCTCATTTGAAACAGAATGCATAATGCACTAAAGCAAGGTTCTATCTAGCTCTGGATTCACTTTGTATTTTGTTTTGAGCAGCAACCTGAATGATCCTGGAAGTTCACAAACTTTGCAGTTTATCTTAGCATCCTGTCTCATTCTGCACAAATACTGCAAGCTGACAAAGTAGTCGTAATTCAAATAGCAGAATGATAGATTTAACTGAAGTGGGCTGGGAAGCCTACGTTTTAATCTCTGCGAGTAAATAAAATTCCTTCCAAAGCAGTATCTCAAAAAACCAAGAAAGCATAAATTTTGACAGATCTGAAGCCATATTTTCCATGAACAGATCAAGATAGCACTCTAGCCAGAAACACAATTTATCCTTTAGCACCAGCTTAAGCTAAGCTACCAGCACCAAGTAGAGGTTATCTTTCCTTATAACTGCTAGACCAAAAGAATGACAAAGTTCACAAAAGAAAGAAACTTTGCACACTGGGGAAAATGCAGGTTTACTCATGGTTATTCTTTCTGTCCTACTCACCTTCTCTGCAAGTGCTTCCTCCAGTGTGGTCAAGGCAGTATCAGTGTTGGTGGTATCAGCCTGCAAGGATTTTACTCTCTCTTTTAAACTGCTCATCTGTTTCTCCTTGTCTCTTAACTGTTCCTGAAGATTTTCAATCTTAAAGAAAGACCAGTGAGAGTAAGACCAACATGAAACAAAGGTCCTCAGAACCCTCTTGTTCACTACGCCATGCCTCTACAACATAGTCCTCCTCTTTTCTTGCTGTTACTGTCACGTCACAGCTGATTTACAGAGACCCCACAGGGTTTTCAAGTCAAGAGACATTCAGAGGTGGTTTGCCATTGCCTGCCTCCATGTCACAACCCTGGTATTCCTTGGAGGTCTCCCATCCAAATTATAGCCAGGGCTGACCCTTGCTTAGCTTCCAAGACCTGATGAGATAGGGCTATAGCCTGGGCTATCAGGGCTAGACACCTTTAAACTTAACTGATGCTCCCAGTTCTCCAGTCCATCTTCCCAACTTTTCTTAAATTACTTTGTTTGCATGTATATGTTTAATACTGTAAAGAAGCACATCAGCTAAGTTGCTTTCCCCCTGTAACCCACATGTTGTTCATATTCTTCCAATCTCAGTATCTATGGTTCAAAGGTTCATTTCTTGCTTATACAGCACACACACACACACACACACACACACATACACAAAACAAAGAAAAACACATTTAACCGCTGTAACTGTAAGAGTATACTGAGGACTAATTTGCATGTAGCGCAACATACTACATGAGGTTGGTGGTTAAAAGCAAAGTACCACTATTAATCAATTAAAATAATAGATTCTCCAACTCACAGCCCTATCATACACATATTTACTTGTTGGACAATGCTACTAAACTTAGTGACGCTTACTTCCAGTTAAACATATGAAAGATCAAACAGTATATCTTTAATCTGTTGATGGCTCACACTACAGATGCTGCCAAGAAAAAAAAAAGAATTACTATAAATAGTATTTGGAGCTACATAGAAAGGGATTGATGTTGGCATCTGGAGCAGCAAAGTCAGTCAAGCAGGAAGCTGTACAATTTTAACACAGGTTCTCAAGGAGGCTTTAATTCAAAAATTCAATTACATTTTCCAAGTCAGTGATTTATTACAAAGTTTAAAAATTTGCTGTAACGTGAAACCTCTGGGGAAAAGGCTGAAGATGGTCTTTATGCTAATTTTATGCAAGGAATGTCCAGCCAGCTACTATTGTCCTATTTAATTCCTATTACACAGGAAATTAAGCTGAAAACACAGGAGATGTGGGGGAGAGCCATCAACCCTACTTTAACAAGCACTGAACCTTTAAAAGCTTGTATGCTATACTTCCCACTGAGCTATGGATACTGAAAGACCACTCAGAGCAGAGTGCTGGCAAAAGAGTAAGTTTGGCCAGTATGAACCGCGTGAATCAAAATAAGCTATTGGTCCAGCCTTAAAAATTATTACAAGCCCATTACGGAGGATAATCAGAGAACCACAAAATTGAAATTGAACAAAGCACTATAAAACATGAGACTCAGCAGTGCCTTCTCCCAACCCAAAGAAATCCTCTCATTTTCAAAGATTTCTGAAGTCAGTTTAAAACGGAAGCCTGTCACAGCCATCTAACAGAAAATGAGAGAGAATTATGTATGTACTTGGAGGCGATGTGATGGGGGGAAAGAGATTTAAAGGGATGTATTCAAATTATAACTGGAAATTCTATTTCCAGTTGAAGCCTTCAGAGCTGGACGGCTGCATTTTTCAAGGCTGATTTTGTCCAAGTCTCTGGATGTTGCCCTCCCTCCAGGGACAGAAATGTGGTTGGCTTCAGAGTTCTGAAGAACTGACCTTAGTCGCCACAGCTGTCAGGTTTGGAGGTGTGTGTGATTATTTTTAATTGTGCTGTGATCAAGAGATTTGCAGGATTCAAAGGGAAAATATGAAAGCTAAGAAATGTGCAGTTGCAGTTTGTATTTGACAAGGTTTTAGCCAGAGTCACTGTGCAAAAACACTCTGATAGGCAGAGAGCTGCCACTTTTAGAATGACAAATTTCATTATTCTTATTTTGGAAGGCAGCACTCAATGCACCAAACGTTAAAAACGAAATTAGTCCTGTGAATTTAGTGTCATTAGCTAACATGTATCATTCTGTTTATTAACTTAGGAGAAATTCTGTGCAATTTGAAGGTGTTTATCTACATAGCAGCTCACAACACATTACTAAAAAAGAAGAAATGGACTAAAAGTACATTATTTATTTATTTATTTTATTGGACTTTAAGCCTGCTCTCCCCTGCTTTGCAAAGCTCAGGGTGGGTAACAAGTTAAAATTAATTGATTATTATAAAATTAAAACATTATTATGTGCAACCCAAGTCTATGTATGGTTAATCAAAAGCAAATCCCGCTTTATTTAATGTGTTTTGCCTTCAACTGAATGAGCACAGGATTGTAGACTCAGTTTTTCCACTAAACCAAAACACGACTAGCCATATAAATTGCCTGGATGGGAGATGACCTGGGAAATGGCAAAGAACAGAGTGGTTTACACACAGAAAAATACGGTTGTGAGTGTCATATTTTCACTCTCCCCTCACAATTAGAAAACAGACTAAAATGGTTCCAGAGGAGTAAGAGGAGATATAGAAAATGTTGGCAGGAATGATGGAGAGAGAGATATTTCTTGGTACTTGCAGTCTAGGATTTCACAGTTGGGCACAAGACATCTGCTGCCAGATTTCCCTCCTGAAAGTGAAGCCTACAGTCTAAGAGACCTATTCCATTGTGTGTAGTGTAAACTTATGGCTGGGTCAGCATGGCTATACCTTTTGTTTTTCTCCCAAATAAATCAACCATGATTGTGGTAGCTTGTGATGACACTTTACCCCTGAATATACAGGGAAATTTTTAAAGGAAACATGCAGTGCCATTGGTGCATATGAAAAATTGCCCAGCTTTTACATTTTCAAGGAAGAGGAGATTGGATTTATACCTTGCCCTTCATTACCCAAAGGAGACCCAGAGCGGCTTACAATCTCCCTTCCCTCCCCCTCCCCCTCCCCCAACAGACATCCGCTTAGAGGCTGGCCTGGTTATGGTAGAGGCAAGATTGTGGATTGCTGCTTTTCATTACTGGTTAAAACTGATTTTTTTACCCACTGGCCTTTCCCATACTATGATGCAAGATAACTTTGTTCCTTTATGGCGAAAAAAGATAGAAGATAAACTGTCCTGTTATGGTTTTTCAAAACAGTTTATACTATCTTTGGGACATGATCAGGCTAGATCTGTTCTAAAACAAAGAATATTAGATGTTGAACGACAGATGGACGTGAGCAGGATTAGGAGCCCTGTATTTGATGTAAGTACACTTAACAAGATAGTTTTGAGACCTTACATCAAATATTTAGATTTCAGCAATCATAGAAGAATTTTTACCCTATTAAGATACAACACTTTACCCTCAGCCATAATGGAGGCCAGATTTACTAGATCACTGAAGAAAAGTTGTATATGTGGGATGGGGACTGATCAAACATTGGAACATGTAATTTTCGATTGTATTATATATCATAATATTAGGGAAGTTTTGATTAAGCCTATAGTTAACTCCTTTCCAGGTCGTAATAGAAGGATACTTTTGTCAATTATGCTGGCAGGAAACAATCAAAAGATGACCAGGATGGTTGCCAAATTTGGTTGGTTGGCATACCAAACTAGGAAAGAGATAAAGTGCAGATAGGTCTAAATCTAATTTCTGATCTTAAATATTGATTTTATCATTTCTGTATTTTAAAGTTTTTTAGACTCCTATTTATAATTTTAAATGCCATTACATTTTATTATTTTATTGCTCCCTTATCTGTACTTATTTGTTTTCTATTATATTGGTCCATGACCGTAATAAAGAATGATGATGATTTATACCTTGCCCTTCATTACCCAAAGGAGTCCCAGAGCAGCTTACAATCTTCCTTCCCTCCCCCTCCCCCCAACAGACACCCTTGTGAGGTAAGTGGGGCTGAGAGAGCTCTGAGAAAACTGCTCCTGAGAGCAGCTCTGAAACAACTTGTAACTAACCCAAGGTCCCACCAGCAGCTGCATGTTGAGGAGTGGGGAATCAAACCTGGTAAAAACAGCCAAATAAAATAAAAAGGCCTTAGCTAAGAAAAAATAAGGAATTGCAAAAAGCTTACCAAGAAGGGGGGGAAATCCCTCAAAATGCCTCCCATTCAGCTACTTCCATGGTAGTTAGGAAAGCACACGCCGTCTTAAAGCACGCACAGAGAGTCAAAAATCTTCTTCTGAGGAAAGGTAGCAGCAGCTTCAGGTCTACACTAGCAATCCAACATGTCCCCAAAGAGTGCTCTGTTTAGGCACAGAGCTCATACACAAGTACATGGAGACCATAAAGAATGGATTTATCACCTATCACTCGTCCTCTGCATTTCATATTGATTGCTTATATTGATTGCACTGGCATTCTATGGCTGTACCAACACTCCACACTGCCATTCTGATAAGTCAATGCATGCGCCAGTGATAAAGTGGATCTCCTCTTCCCACATTTCAATCTGTATTAAGACTAATTGAACCCTAACAAATACATACCCACCCGTGGCTCTTCTGAGCATCGTTCACCCATGTGGCACCCAACACCAAGTTTAAGGAAAGTGGCCAAGGTCATTACCCAGAGAGAACTGTGGTTGACAGGTGGCTCCCGCCTTGAACAGGCACCACTGGAGGAACTAGAGGGCAGGTGAGAGCCTCCCTGACTATGGGCCTTGTGCCAGGGATGGGAGTAAAGCTTCACAAAGCTGCTGGCTGGCTCACAGCATGTTTTTGCAGTAGGAAGCCTGAGCACCCTCTACTACCCTAGCAGCTGTTTTCACTGTCTCCCTGCCATGATGAGGCAGAGCAGCCTGGGCCACCTTGCACTCAGCTGAACAGTGAGCTTTGTGACAGGGAAAGAACAAGAAGATAGTGAGGGAAGGTCACACAGGTTCAACAGTGGTGGGGAGAGACAACCCTACATGCTCAGGAAATAGTCTAGGTATTAAATATGCAACTGTTATATATTTCATATTAATACTTTAAAAATTGTATGTGTATGTCTGGTGTGGGGGTACACAGGGCATGCAATAGTCATGTCGCTCTTTTGGTTGAAGGTAATTATGCATGTGGCTCTCCACAAGCCACTGAGTGAGTACCACTGGCTTACATAGATAAAATGTCATTGTCTTTTCTGTGAGCTTTAGCTGCTATGGGGAAAGCTTTGGAGATCAGCTTAGTTTCAGGTTATCTTTATTCTGTTCCTTTGAACCCAATGGTCCATTAATTGTTTAGGAAGACCTTTCATTTATTTATTTATTGAATTTATGGTTCCTACTATGTCTATATTTAGATATATTTTTAATGGATACGTGGGGAGTATTCAATGTGATTCAATTTTAAGCTACTGGGATGTCACCATGGGTAAAACACATGCTTATACTAAATTGTCAAGATGACTATTCTTAATCAAAGATATTTTTCTTATAACATTGCAGGTCTCCCACAAAGCAATATGTGAAATACACAAGGGGATCTATATTATTAATAGATTACTTACTTCTGCACTGCACTTTTTTTGTTTGCTCTTTTCTGTCTTGGTGACTGGTGTGGCACATTTTTCTGGGCCATATTACTACTTTATGGCAGGAATTAAAGACTTGGAGCACAAAATCTGGTTTACTTGGAAGGCCTACCTTTTTCTGAAGAACATTTACTTTGCGTTCTTTCACATCTAACATATCCTTGAGGTCATGAATCTCTCCAGCTTGAGTTCCTTTTTCTTCAGCCATCTCCTGGATCTGCTTAGTCTTCTTATTGAGCATTGTCTCCTTTTCTTCCAGACGTAACCGTAGAGCATCCACCTGAGTCCAGATGCAGGAAACAAGAGTTCAGTCATCTTTGGCAAGAGTGTCTTCAGTCAGCACAACAGCTGCATTCAGATGTCACAACAAATTATAGTGACATTGCAATCGAGTATAAACACTGCTTGCTCCTGTCACCTTCTCTAGAATGTGAAACTGAATCAAAAGCTTCACGGTTTGATCAAGTTCCAATTTGCTGTGCTCGTTAAACAGAGATGCCTTGGCAAACTGTAGTTTGTTGCCCACACCCTCCCCCAACATAAGGCACAGTTTAAGTCTAGTTCAGATTCCTGACCTGTGAACAGTAAACGAGCTCCAGTTTGCTAACCTGCCTGTATTTTGGAGTCATGACAAATCAGCACTTGACTGAACTGGGAAGTTTTCAGTCAAGTCGCAGGCACAAGAAGAGATGGTAGGAGACCAAAGAGGGAAAGGACTGTGCTCAGCAGAAAGGATCTTCTGATATGACAATGCTCAGCCTGCACTAAGTTTTTACAATTCAGGTATGTTAATTTAATGTACAAGTAAAAATGAACCAATCTATACAACACCCAGGACTTTGGGTCACCATCAGTTAGACTGAACACTTGAACCGCATTAAGAAAATTCATAACCTATAATTCTCAGATGTGATCACATAATTATCTCACATCTACATTAATCCCATCATAAAATTCAGCACTTTACAACTGGGGCTGGGGGGGGGGCAATACCTGCCATGAGGAATTTACAAGCTATATTTTAGCTACGGTGGAGATGACAAATGGAGAAGGATAAGCAAGGATAACAAGGGATAATTGCAGGCAATTTTGGTAACTGTATTGGTCGAGCATGATAGTAAAACACAAAACCAAATGTTACTTTCTAACCATACCTGAAAAGATAGCTTTTTAAAATCAATAAGTGGAAAAGTCCAGAATATACACACACCAAGCACCCCAATTCTTCATGCAGGGTTTTATGTTTATGCTGGCAGTACAGAGAACAGCACAGAAGATTTATTTTTTTTAAAAAACAACAGAGTTTACAAAGATCCTAGCAGACTCTGTCCAGGTTACCACATGCCTATTCCAATTGTACAACATTTATAAAGCTGAAGAAAAATGGTGGAAAGAATAAGAACAGCATGAATACAAATTCAGTTAGGAGAAGATGACCACCAAAGATAACAGAATGCTCTGAAAACCTATTGTGGAATGCTAGTGACACCCGTCTATTCAAGACACCAAAAGAAACCCACTGACCTTTATCGGCTTGGCTTTCCGAAACAGCTCAAGCTAGTTAACTTGGCTGTTAATCCTATTTGACAGTATCAGATTTGGTTCCTATTAGCCGAATTCATTACAAGGCCATCAGTCACGGTGAGTAGGCTAGATGCATTCTGAACCTTTTGCTCTCTCTGGTCAAGCTTAACATGTCAGACAGTGAAAGGAAACTTAAGACAATTCCAAACGGAGAAAGATGTTTTTGTCAGACAATGAATAAACTACAGCTGGTCCTCTAGACCTTGCCTTTAATTATACATTGTTCCTCTTAGCCACACTAAGACTGAATACAGAAATGAAGCCTGTTCCATAAGAAATATCTGAAGGAATGAATAACAGCATGGATCCTATTCAGCATGAGTGGAGCATGCAGAGGTGAACTTTCCAACATCCTGCTACAATCTGTTGTGTCACAAAATTTGGCCCTAAGGGGCTGATGGAACCCAGGAAACCGCATTCCAAAGGTTAAAAAACAAATAAAAGCTTTTCCTCCTTCCCTCCTGTTGAAAGGAATTTTATCATATCTGTTTCTCTACCCACTGACCAGGCCACGCCAGGTCAAAGCAGCATTTCCTGGGGCTTGTTCCTGGAGATTATTCCTGGATCCGTTCTAGCCTGAAGTCCTCCAGTCTCTGTTCCCTGCTTAGAGAAGAGGAAGAGTTTGACTCATCCATTATGAAGGCGCTGCACTGGCTGCCAATAGAGTACCGGGTCCGCTTCAAAGTGCTGGTTCTTACGTAAAAAGCTCTATATGGCCAGGGTCCAGCTTACCTAAGGGACTGCCTTTCCCCGTATGTTCCCCCAAGGGCACTACGGTCGGGGGCAAAACATCTTCTGGCTGTCCCAGCCCCTACAGATGTCAAATATGCTGCAACTAGGGCCAGGGCTTTTTCGGTGGCGGCTCCTATCTGGTGGAATGAGCTCCTGGAGGAGATCAGGGCCCTGCGGGACCTTATGCAGTTCCGCAGGGCCTGCAAGACGGAGCTCTTCCGCCAGGCTTTTGAGTAGGAGCCGCCACCATCACTGTACCACCACCGCGCTGCGCAATGCGAACTGGCCTTGGGAATGAAGAACGGACATAGTGCAGACCGATCAAGAAGAGAGAGTAGAACCTCTGAAACATTGCATTGGAGTCCCCGTCTTAGATGATATATTGTTGGGAGCACCGATTTTAAATGTAAAATGTAAATGTAATTGATTGTTTTATCTGGTTTTAGTGTCATGTATGGCAAGTGCCTCTTGTTAGCCGCCCTGAGCCCATGTGGAAGGGCGGGATATAAGCCAAATAAATAAATAAATAAATTATCTCTTCTGCTAGATCTTTTTGCATATGTATGAAAGTGAGCAGACATAGGTCTGAGAAGCAATTGAACTGAAAGAGAAACCCCTCCGTCAAGTAGGACTACCTATCTATGGAGAATGTGACATCATAAGAGTACCCAATGATAGCTACATTTATTTTCTGAAACATTTAAAACCCTTCTTAATTATTTCCCAAAGGGAAAATACATGTGCTGCAAGATGTTAATATTAGTGGCAGTTCTGCAGGTTCAGGCAGGTTCAGGCAATGTATCTTAACTAAGATTGCTCAGGTTGCCCAGACTTTAGGAAGCCAGACTAGAGGCAGCAGTTAGATAAGGTCAGGAAGGAGGCATGCAGACCAGTCACTTGATCCTGCAGGGCCTGAAATTTGTAGCATGCCCTCCAGCTACTCATAAACAAGTGCTGCAAAGCAGTAGTGATCACACCAGCATCTCTTCTACCTTCAAGCTGTAGCAATGGCACAGTGAGAGAGGTTCTAAGCCACGTGGCTGCAAGAGCTCCTGGTTTGAGATTCCAGGTACATTATACAAGGGAACACCTCGCACACTACCTTAAGAGCCAAAGGATGCTCATTATACATTTTTCCATGGATAGTTATTCTCCCTGAAAATGGCACTTTAATTTGGGTCCTGGCTGTAAGATACCTCAACCAAAGCATTCACGTGTACAAATAACTATATGTGCATAATCAATAACTCTCTGGCTAGTATTCTTTGGAATTCAATACTGGTTTACAGTTAGGTTATATTGAACTTTTAGACTGAGGCTGTGTGAGGCCCCATCTTGAAAAGGACCAGAGAATATGCCTTTAGTAAGTGTGTTAGTATCTAGTATAGCACAGAGACATCATATTAATCCCAACGCTGCTGGTGGAAATGATGGCCTTGTTTATTAATATCAGCTCATCTTATGAACAGAATGCTCAACATCCAAGGTCAGTGGCAAGCAGACAATGCCAGCCTCAGAAACATTGCATAACTTTTCTTGGTATTCAGAAATGATTACAAGAACACCCACCCTGGTTCTGACCTATGTGATTAAAAATTTATTTTAATCCAAAGACTACTCTCTTCCTTTGATGTATCATATTTAGTTACAAAGCAGCAGCGTCGGCTAAAAATATTATCTGCTAAAGGAGCTGCTCCAGAATTCACCGCAGGCTGGAGCCAGAGTTGTTCTAGTCTGTGTTTCCTTTCCTGCTCCTCTCGTCACGAGTGCTGCATGGCTATATTCTGGATAACGAATAATTAGTGTGCCTCCCTCACCCAGCAGCTGCTAATAGGCAACCTTCCCCAGTGACTTCTGAGGCACTCTCTCACCCCTCTCACTGGTTACCGCTTGCAGCCACCCTAAGCATGCTCGGCAGGGAGGGTGGGGGATAAATTTAATAAAATAAATTCCACTTCCTCACCCATTACCATCCCAACCCATTACAATCCTACTTCGCATTCCTTCTTTCCTTCCCCTTGAAACTCTTTTGGTCTTCTTTCAGTGAGCATAAGTACTCAGCGCAATAAACTAAATTCAGACACTTCACAGTCCCGATCTCTAAGCTTATGTGACATCACTGCAACTCAGCCAACAGCTAAGGAGTTGAGATTTAGATGAGAGTAGGTGAGAGTGAGAAAGAGACTGTGGTTCTTTTCAGCTGGTTTCTTTATTTCAAAGCCTGTGTATTCTGGGCTTCAATTCAATAGTTTAAATCAAATCCAAACCATGGAAAGTATCCTAAAAGAATTTTTGAACAAGTTGTGTAGAGGATCAAATCTGGCACATATGAAAATTGTGTTAAGTATATATACATTTCTACATGTACAGGGCCAAAAAGCCCTTAATGCTGCCAGTGTAAATAATAAGCCCACTGGGTGTTGGACTCCATTCTCGTTGCATACAAATATCTTCATTTGGCAGTGGGCTGGCAGAGGGAAGGTCAAAGGACCATGCAACTTGGGCATTACACAAAATACACTCCAGAATGTTTCAGGAGACTGAATCAGCCACATACTGGCCAATGCTGCTCCGAGGCTCAGTGGGACAGTAATAAAACTGCATGGATGAGGCATTTTATTCCAAAATAAATGTTGATAGTTTGTTTAATGTACAAAAATATAAGTTTTTGGAACTATTTATAAAGGTTCCTTTACATATTCAGATTCACCTCAATATCTTCTCTCTACATGCCTTTAGGGTAAATAATCTGGTATTTCAGGCCAAATACTGCAGATGATATTTTGTGCCAACCATTGAATTCAGTTGCTTTACAAAGAAGAGACAGACACACCAGGCTTGCACAATGCATCTTTAAACTATCTGCACATTTAAATGCAGTAAAATTCCAGAATTGTGTCTTCTGCCCTATCTTTTTTTTTAACTTATCTTATTTCTGTAGCTTTATGCACTTGTTTAGGAATAATAATAGTTATGGATTTATTATTGTTTTTCAGTCGCATAGTCAAGTCCGACTCTTTGCAACCCCATGGACCACATCGCACCAGGCTCTCCTGTCTTCCGTCGTGCTCCAGAGTTTGCTTAATTTCATGTTTGTTGCCTCGATAACACTGTATAACCATCTCATCCTTTGCCGTCCCCTTCTTCTTTCACCTTCAATCTTTCCCAGCATCAAGGTCTTCTCCAGTGAGTGCTCCCTTCTCATTTGGTGGCCAAAGTATTTGAGCTTCAGTATCTGGCCTTCCAG
Organism: Gekko japonicus; assembly: GCF_001447785.1. NCBI lineage: Eukaryota > Metazoa > Chordata > Lepidosauria > Squamata > Gekkonidae > Gekko > Gekko japonicus. The sequence goes on along the minus strand of NW_015173673.1, from coordinate 948,817 downwards.
GGAACAGTCAGGGTTGATTTCTTTTAGGATTGACTGACTTGATCTTCTTGCAGTCCAGGGGACTCTCAAGAGTCTTCTCCAGCACCATAATTATGCATTAAAGTTATGCATTAAAGTAGCACAATTTAATTTCAATAGATGAAAACAATTCTTCAAGTCTTCACAGGTGCAGTAATATATTTCTAAGGGCTCAAAGACTCAGTATGGTTTGTGTGTATGTGTGTGTGTTACCAACCCGTGGAACCCAGATGGCAACTAGGGCTCTCACATTACATGGACAGGGTTAAAAATGCCCATGTTGAGAGAGAGCAGACACAGGTGGAAGAGTAGACTCCTGGGTCTGAGCCTCCATAAATGAGAACAAGTGACAGTGTGGAATTCCATTAACAGAGTGGAGTTTCAGTCAGCATAGCAACTTCCTCTAGAAGAGTACACACTTCCATGACTCTCCACAGCCATGCCTCAATACCAGCCTTATAAAGAATGATCCATGCCATAATAGCCAACAGCCCAATAACTGGGGTTCAAGTTGAACCACATAAGCAGTTGACACCCCTCCAACTGCAAATTGCATTTATTTATTCAGTGATGATAAAAGTGCCAGTACTACTCACAATGTACAATAAAGGGACACTGAAAGAATATACACCTCCTCAATAGTATATGGATTTTTTACAGCATACCTAAAGATTTTTGTTATTTATCACTGTAGTTTTCTCTTTTGTTGCCACCTGCTTTGAAAACATGCTAGAGAAGAGGAATACAAATATTCCAGATGAAGAGAAAGTCCAATATTTAAGGGTTATGTAATCAATACTGAAAGTAAAACTAATGCCACATAAAGTGAATATTATAACGTTACAGCATTATGAGCTATGATATAAAATAAAATTTACAATCCAACTGCTAGGGAATAACATAATGTGGAAGAGTTAACACAGAAACCATATACATCAATGGAACAATATTTTAGTGCTAGATAGGAAGCAACCAACACACTTCCAGGCCACAAAGAAGAAAATGCTCACTAACAAAATGTATGTTTGATATAACAGTTTGTCAAACAGAAAACTGAACTAACTTTGTTAAGCACTAAGGGAATTTTTCTTCACCCTCGGTGCTTAGCATATACCAGCACTAAGAGCCTACAAGATGCATGTGTTACCACATATGCTTTATGGTTCACCAATTTGGTTATCAGACTCGGTGAAACTACTCAACAAGGTTCAGGCAAGCTTTTCCATAAAATCCTTGCTCTACCCTTGTGTATACCATCTTCAGTTGTACAGCTTGAAATGGGCCTTCTAAATATCTCAACTTCGATATGGAAAGCAATTATCAATTTCAGATTTAGACCACTTAATACTGAAGGCTTCCTGGTTTTCACTTGATTAGCAGCCCATGAGTGCTGCTGGTCTTTGTGGGACAGAACCATGGATTACAAAATCACTCAAGTGAGTCCATGGAGGCTTGTGAACCTCTTAACAGAGAGGAAAAGAGTGTTACTTTCTAAGGAACTTCTGAAATAGGACTAGGATCTTTTATTTAAAGATGCTGTAAGGAAATATTCCCCACTTTATATGGGAATCATATACCCAGTTGAATTTGAAACCCTGCAATATCTCTGCAACCTGATGGTTTCCAAACTGAGTTAGTCGTATGTGGTAGCACACTGCAGCAGATTGCGTACAGCTCAAATTAAGGGTCATTTCCTTGGGACATTTCCTTGGGACCTCCAGGAGAGCACTTTTGCAACTGTCCTCCGTCGGTGGTTGATTCATTATCACATGTATTTTTCTACTGTCCAAAATATGCTGCAGCAAGGGAGAAATTCCTCATAAATTCCTCAAAAAGTGGCTTTCAAAATATTCAACCACTTCAGATGTTCAAAAATTAAGATTTTAAAGTAATTACAGTAATTGTACAAAACTTGCACAACTGATGTAGCTAAATTCAGCTTTCTTGTTATTTCTAATTCCTAAATGTTCTTTGGTGTACGGCCTATGGCTATTAAGCCTAAAAAATGTATAAGTATAAATATGTTTTTATATATATATAAATATGTTTTTATATACGAAATGTTTGCCACCATGTCACTATATTTTTCTCACTTTCCACCAATTTAACTGTCTCTGAAAGGTTCTTCTAAATTATTGTAGATAATGACTTTTTAAAAAACTAATACACTGGCGCCCTCTAATGGCTAACATATTATTTTACTGAACAAAATTCAAATCCAGTAGCACCTTTAAGACCAACAAAGTTTTATCCATGGTATAAGCTTTTGTGTGCATGCACACTTCTTCAGATACGCTGAAATGGAAGTTATCAGTCCATACATATAGGTAGAGGGTAGCAATTAGTGTACAACATAATGAACATGTTTAATAGATGCAAGGACAGAACAGGAATAACAAGCTTAATTTATATGGTCACCATTTGTTTGGATTTAATTCCGGGGGGAAACATAGTGAAGCAAATAAATACTGGAGACTGAAGTGTAAATGTACCCTTCTGAATTGTGGAATGCTGAAAATAATTAACTGAGACCATGTTGTGACGCTCCATCTGGCTCCTCTCAAGCATGGAGGTAACTAACAGCATCCTTTTCTTTAAGGTGGGTTGACTGGGTGTACAGCCTTATGTCTTCTCTGTCACCAGTCTACCATTCCAAATTACATTACATTCTACTATTCATTGCATTACATTACAATCACTATTCAATCTACTATTCCAAATAAGAATAGTATTTGGCTGGTTGGCTTAGACTGAGTGAACTGAAATTGAATCCGACGAAGACGGAGGTCCTGTTCCTGAGTCGAAGTGGGCCAAGGTTAGGGATCCCTCTCCCAATCTTCGATGGGGCGCCACTGGTGCCAGTGCCGGAGGTTAGAAGTTTGGGAGTGCTCCTGGATGCCCCCTTAACAATGGAGGCCCAGGTAGCAGCCATTGTGAAGTCTGCCTTTTACCATCTGCGGCTGATTAAGCAGTTGGTTCCCTTCCTTGAATGCAATGACCTGGCAACAGTGATCCATGCAATGGTGACCTCGAGATTGGATTACTGTAATGCTCTCTGCATGGGGCTGCCCTTGTCCCTAATCTGGAAGCTACAGCTGGTGCAGAATGCAGCGGCGAGGCTGTTGTTGTGTCTCCCTATGCGGGAGCACATCCAGCCTGCCCTAAAAGCACTGCACTGGCTGTCTATAGCATACCGGATCCGGTTCAAGGTGCTGGTTCTTACCTTTAAAGCCCCTATATGGTCAGGGACCTACTTATCTAAAGGAACCGTCTTTCCCCACATATTCCCCAGAGAGCACGAAAATCGGGATCCCAACACCGTGTGGCCTTTCCAGGCCCTAAAGAAGCCAGGCTAGCTGTGATGAGGATCAGGGTCTTCTCTGTGGTGGCCCCATACTGGTGGAATGAGCCCCCAGAGGACATAAGGGCCCTGCAGGACGTTTTACAGTTCCACAAGGCCTGTAAAACGGAGCTCTTCCACCAGGCTTTCAATTAGGGTGCTGCCGCTAACATCGTGGCCCTGGCCCCAATACTAGTACCAACATCAGTGCCAAATCAACATCTAATAGCCTGACAAGGATCTGGACAATGGTGGTTGTTGACCCAGCTGAGCTCTGAGCAGGAGCAGGAGACAGAGTTCCTTTGTTTTTTAACTTGCTTTCAGCTGAGCGGATTCAGCTGAGGATATTGTGTGGGAGGACTGTGTTTGGGAGTGTGTGAAAGCGATTAGAGTTGTTGCAGAGTCCTGGCTGCTTGAGAGAGGGAGAGGAAGGGGCATTGTTTGACTGTGATTGACTGTAATTCAGTATTTAAGAAAGCACCTTGCCAGAGGCATGAGCCAAAGGGCGAGCTAAAGGACTCTTTGCCTGTGGCTCTTAGACAAGGGGCTCTGTAAGAAGCCCAAGAAGAGCCAGAAAGCCAAGGCCCTTTGTCTTCCCCATAAGGTAAGTTGACTTTGACAGGAAAAACCACATAAATACAAAGGGGTTTAAAAGGGGGATTATAATTACTTATTTTAAAAGAATTATGAAGCCAGAATGCCAGCAGGGGGTTGGGGGGCTATCCAGTGTTTTGCAGGGAGTGTCACATGTATGACTATCTGCCCACTAGACAGAAGTCCTGGGTGTGTGCTTGGTGCAAGGAGCTCCTGGTTCTCAGGGAACGTGTTTGCTCCCTTGAGGCCAAGGTGGCTGACCTGGAGAAGCAGAGACAGTCAGTTAGGCACACAGAAAAGACTTTCGGGGACTTGATAGATATGTCCCACTCTGGATCTGGCAGCCC
>NW_015173673.1:927306-942956 GCF_001447785.1 Gekko japonicus | reverse complement strand
AGAACGGATCAAAGGAAGTACTTCTTCACCCAAAGAGTGATTAACACTTGGAATTCACTGCCACAGGAAGTGGTGGTGGCTACAAGCATGGACGGCTTCAAAAGGGAATTAGATAAGCATATGGAGCAGAGGTCCATCAGTGGCTATTAGCCACAAGGTATAGATAGGGACTCTGGGGCAAGTGATGCTCTGTCTTCTTGGTGCTTGGGGGGGTCAACAGGGGGATGGCTTCTAATGTCCTGGCCCTACTGGTGGACCTCCTGATGGCACTGGTATTTCTGGCCACTGTGTGATACAGAGTGTTGGACTGGATGGGCCTTTGGCCTGATCCAACACTGGCGTCTCTTATGTTCTTATGAACACTGGTCAACAGTGGGAGGGCTTCTAATGTCCTGGCCCCACTGGTGGACCCCCTGATGGCACTGATATTTTTGGCCACTGTGTGATACAGAGTGTTGTACTGGATGGGCCTTTGGCCTGATCCAACATTGGTGTCTCTTATGTTCTTATGTCATCTGGATGCTGAAAGTACGCCACCATCATCTATTACCTGTACTTGCTAGCATTTTGAAATTGTGATGGTTTTAACTACTGTGTGTTTTACTATATTGCATATATGTTGTAAGCCGCCCTTAGCCCGCCCCAGTGGGGAGGGCGGGATAAAAATTAAATAAATTGTAAAAATAAATAAATAAGATCCCAGGTTCGATCCCTAGCAATTTCTGTTAAAGAATCTCACATATAACAGATGTTGGACTTGACTTCTCTCCACCTGGAGAACAGTTGCCAGTCAGAGCTGACAACGCTGGGCTAGGGAGACCAATGTTTACTTTTTATAAGGCAGCTCTACGTATTCATATGCATGCTTTGTTTGAATACTTTAATCATCCTCTAGACAGACATGGTGACTACTTTTGGAAATAGGGTACTGGACTACATGGACCCTCAAGTCTGATCCAACAGGGTTCTTCTTTTGGCAGTGTGCTACTATTCTACCATAGTCAGGGTTAGCATTTCAGCACTGTTACATCTGTGCACTGTCCCCCAATTTAAAAAGCCCAATGTAACTGATAAACAGCAATACTTCAAACACATCTCATTCACCTCTGTTTGCAGAATGGCAGCTCTCTGCTCTTTAGCTGTGAGGGACTCTTTGAGGACGTCAATGTGTTGTTTGCTATCAGAAAACTGGTTTGTGAGAGTTTCCAACTTTGTCTGTAAGGCCAGCAGTTCAGTGTCTTTGCGTGACAGCTCCTGTTTCACTTGACCAATCTAATGGAGGAACCAAACAGAAGACTAGTTACCAAATGCACATTAAGGCATCGCAGAAAATATACGGAACTGTCAAAGAGATCATTTAATACCAATTTAAAATAAATTCAAATATTTAAATAGCATAAAGCCAAATCAAGAAATAAAAAAGAGAGTAAAGCTTACTGTATGCATGTTTTGTGCAAGTATATTCACAAAACAATTTTAAGCATTTTAAAAAACAGTGCTCTTTCATGAAGACTGCTGAACTGTAGCTGATATACATATTACTTTATTTCTGGCAATGACCCTTGCCGCTTGCTGAAAATCAGAAAGTGACACAATGGGAAAATCAGAAAAACTGATTGTCATAACCTACGCTGTCTTTAGCCCTAAATAAAGAATGGCATGAATAAAAACATTGGTTTTAAGAACTGGGAGTTGTTCAGCTTGGATGAATGGAAGATACATCAGCTTGATTTATTACTTGACAGCATTACAGCAATATCACCCTTTTCTGTTTTGCTGTACAATTATGTTTTTAAACGGCCTCAAATAGGAAGAAAGGTGGGGTGAAAAAATATGTGCAAAGCATGCATGTGCAAACAGAGGCAGCTGTAATACATTTCCCAGAGTAGAAATAAACTAATAAACATTTTGACCTTGAGAAGTCAATTTTTAAAATACAGAGTTTCTAGGTGCTATTGAAAAAATGGGAAGAAACAGAGGTGTAACCGTATCAGGAGGATGGGTGTTCATTCTCTTTCTATTTCCTACCTGTGAAGATGAGGGAAAAAAACCATATTATCTTCCTCTGACTGCTGCAGCCTACTGCCCTTGCTTTTACATGATTTTTGTCACAGCATTTTTCAGGAGTCCACGAATTTTGGCTGGCCCTGGCAGCCAGCCATTATTGATGACAAACAGGAAAAAGCTGACCATTTCCAAGTTTTCGCTGCATGCCAAAAATGACTGCTTGGAAGGGTGGGGAAGAGAGAAGAGGCAACCACAGGAGCAACCACAAATACTGACAGAAGGCAATAGCTGTCCTTCCACTTCTACCTATGCATAGGGTTGCCAACACACCTGGAGAAAAATGTTCTGTCCCCCTTCTCAAGTCAAGGTATTTTCTCTTTCAGCCTCCTGTTCCTTTTATTCCTTTAGCACCCCCCCTCCAATTTTCTGCATTAGCTACAAACCCACAGGCAGAGATGGTTTCATTTAACTCTTACGCAGTGCTTAGCATCAAGCACTATTAACCCCCAATACATCTCAGAAAAAATTAGACAGTCACATCTGTACACGAGGGAAGAACATTTTAAAAGTGAAACAGGTTTACAAAGTCTTCAAACCACACAGTTCAGATACAACGAATATTACATTAGAAAAGAGTAAAGCAGTTAGAGTAAGATTGCAACTGTTTTCATGTAGAAAAACAGCTTCCCTTTCAGCCTCAGAGACAGCATCAAGCATTAATTTGTTTTTATCCAAGAAACTGTAATCAAATATGCTGACTACAATAAGTTGAAGTCTTGAAACAGCCCAAAGCATCAAATTCATTTTCTGGATCAAGGCCATACAGGAAAAGGAAAAAGCACAAGGTCTACAATTCTGCTTCTGGCCTTGCACGCTATTTATTAAAATTACAGAGCCCCTAACAAAGAGAGAATCATAGGCATGCAAACAGAATGTCGGTCAGATTTTATATGGGCCCTTGTTTCTACGAGCTCAGTACATGCATCGCTAACACATGACCTTTTTTTTTAGAACTTGGCAAGAAAAGAGTCAGTTCTCATATTGTACAAGACCCCTTAAAAAAAAAAAAAACAGAACGGCATGTTCAGAGTGGGTTACAGACTAACCAGATGTGAACAAGGGACAGAAACAGAGCAGAGTAATACCAGTTAGTCTGAGTGCCCTTCATAATTGCAGAATGCAAGGTAAGCAAAGTATAAGCTGCCCAGAAAGCAACCAAGTCAGCAGAACCCAAGTGAGCGGCCACTGCACACAGAGAAATCAATCTTACGGCAGAGACCTCAGTCTGAAGACCAGCCACTCTCTTTTTCAGCTCTTCCCCTTGAGCCTCTTTGGCATTTAGCTCTTCCTTCAGTTGCTCTACCTGCCACGACATTATTATTTTTTTACATTGATATTAAATGTTTTCAGTCTTCCTCAGGCAACACAGTGGCAATGTAAAGAGCCAGCAAATTCAATACTCGTATCCATATCGGGGTAGAAGGACTGACAGGATTCTTTAAAGTATCTGTGGGCTAGAGCTCACATGGCCTTTGCACAAACAGAAGCACTTCCACTTTGGGGAGGGGGGCTCTGCAATTTCCACAGATTTCCCATGAACTACACCTTCCTGTACCATACCGCATGCTGTTTCCAAGGGTTCCACAAGCTACATTCAAGAGGTGGGGGGGGGGGGGGGGGGGGCAGCAGAAGACAGATAGAAGTGAGAAAGATCCACTGTGTAAGTGGAGTTCACAAATCTTTGAATCCAACCCCATGCTGTTCTAAAACCTTATCAAATAATGACTTTACTTAAGAAATAGGAGGTTGCATTCAAAGGTTTTCCTTTCACAGAAGGCACTTTCACCAGCAGAACACAACTTTCTCATCTTCCCCTCCTGTGGCAACCCATTGAGCTCCCAAAAAGGTTTATCCTGAGGGACAGAGAACCCTCAGAAACAGCATGAGGGGCAACCTCATGCCATTTTTCCTCGAAGGCTGCCATCCCCTCTGCCCGGACATTATCATGTACTTGTAACTTAACAAGTGAGAAATCTGGGTTTAAGTTCTTCTCTCATGTTATTACTGTGTTGTTTTCTGTTTACTTCAAACACAAACCATCCATCCAATACTGCTTTATAATTAAATTCAGGATGTGTTTTGATAGAGGTATTAATGGGCCCTAGAATAATGTAAATATCTTTTGTTCTTCAAGTGCATAGTATTTGAATCAGAGCTTCTGCAGAGACACATCCCTCAAGTGTTAGCCAAAACATGAGAAACAATTCCCAGAATAAAGGGGAAGGGTAACGGATGCTATGCTACTTTAAAAGGGCTATTTAATTATGCAGACGTAATTCAACATTCACTGAAACAGGATATGAGTGTGCAGATTTTGAATTACCAGCCTCAATTAAGGACTGACACATATTTGCAGCTCTTGGTAAGGTTTTTTGTTGTTGTTACTCTAATGCAATGGATCATGGACAGCCACATTGGTAATCATCATGAACAAAAACAACCATATTTACTTTCATCCCTGACATGAGGCCTGCACCTTAGGAAATTCACAGCTTTTCCATTCCTCTTGCAGCAGCTGTTTCAACATGGGAACCAGCTGCCAACCACAGTCTCTACCAGGCAAGGCCTTGTCTATGTTTCTGAAACATAAGGTGGGTGCCACATTGGGGAATGGTGCTTAGAAGATCCACATGTGATATGTTAAAGATCTATTAGGTAAGTGGATTCTAGTCGTTTGACAAACATTATTTACTTATTACCTTATTTTTCATGAATTTGGAATGGCTACGATACACTTCCATTTGTTTCATTTCTTCCTCGCGTTCTTCTGTGCTGAGTGCTCCATTCGATTTCAACATCTGGATCTCTTCTTCCAGATCTCTGAGTCCACGCTCCATGGAGGAGATCTTAGAGTCCTTCAAAGATAAGTAGCAATATGTTCAGTTTCTTCTTGACATACTGCTAAAGCAAGAGGTTTTGAGTACAGGCAGTTTGCAACTGGCCCCATGGAATTGTTCTCAAAGTCACTGTGCTATATATCGTTCGGTAGTCAGGTACTGGCTAAATAGGCACCTCCAGTGAAATCCTAATAAAGACTAAATGATTATGCTTCCATTTGGGATCAGTATCTAATATTCTGAAGTCAGAAAAAAGGATGGAACCATGTTATGAATATGGACCCAACAAAGCATAAAGCTTTTAAACAGAAAACTGCTTCCCACTCATTCCAACAGTAGTACATGTCAGATATACTGAAAAATGATTAATGGCTGCGGTCACACGCAACATTAGCCACGCAAGAGATACGGAAGACAAGCGGAGTTTCCGGTCGCGATCTCACCAGCACATCTGGGAAGCGTAGCGCTTCCGTGGCACAACTGAGGCTTCCTACCGAAAAAGCGCAGCAAAAAACTAGTACCTTGGAGGTACTAGTTTCCAGAAACTGCGGGGCAAGGGCGGGCGTCTGATCGCGTTTCCGGTGGCATCCGGCGCCTACCCATGTCCCCTTGCGGAAAAGGGTTTTTTCCCCCCCAAGTCTTCGTGGATGCGCACACGCACCCAACGGAGCATGCGCATTCATAGTGTACACAAAAAAAGAAAACCAGTTCGCCGCGCCGTGCGCTTCTTCATTGCGCGCAGGCGTGTGTTGTGATCGGCACCTCTCCCTACCCACGGAAGCTCCACAGTACCTCCACAGAACCTCCACAGTAGGTCTGATCGCTTTACTGCATGTTAGTTTGCCCCGGGGCAAACAGCCACACTTCTCTTCTGCAGTTTCCTGCCCGTTGAAAAATGATTAATGTAACTTTAAAACTCCTAATTCCTTTCAACCAGTCAGTGATCCCTGCACTGCTGAAATAACCCAGATGCTGGATTTTCCTGTCCGGATGGGAACTGAATATTACAATAATATCCAAAGATGTATGAATCCAGCCACTGAATCCATAAGATCTGCTGTCCTGGCTTTACTTTCCAAATTTACTTTCATTCATAAGAAAGCAAGCATCCGAAGACTCAATAACCAACAAAGAAGGCTGGGTAATAAACATTTTATGGGCTCAGCTATGTAAGTTTAAGCTTGAGGTAAAGAACTCTACTGATTAATATATATTCATTTTTTGGAATGATCTTGAGCATCTGCTCATATCGCTTTCCAAAAGGGAAAAAGTAGTGCCTGTTCAACCAGACTTCACTATACCTTCCATCCATTTTTGCACATGTCATGGCCAATTGCTATTTTAGTTTTACTAGATGTTCTTTGCCAAAGCCATGTGCCAAAGCCAACCAATGCTCTTAAGGCCTAACTGATGTGTAAGGAAAAAAACCCCTGCCTACAGCAGCATAAGGGTATAACTGTTTATTTTGGTTGGATGTAAATAACTTTTTCTAACTATTGGCTGGGACCCAAATAACCACATTAATAACCACGTGTATGGAAAAACCATTTTGTAACGAAGCAAATTCTCAAAAACAGTCTGTTGGTCTGCACTGCAGTTCAAAGATAAATAAATACCCTGTCCAAGCCTTTGATTCTGATAAAAGGGGCTTTTTGAGCTCTTGTGATTATGAAAATATTTTCTTATTTATGATGTGAAGTTCAGTGATCTCCAGGCCTCAACGGGAATGGCAACTATATCTTGTGCTGCCTCTATAACAATGCAACTTGATTTCCTAAATACTACACATTTTTTTTTAAGCTGATTGTTCATTCTGCTATGCTAAAATATCTTACCTTCATTTCTATAACAGTCTGCAAAGCTTTAGTCTTGGCTGAGTCAGGAGCATTTTCAAAACGACGATGCATCTCCTACACAAGAAAGGAAAAAGAATTAAACAAAATGACTAACTTCAGCCCAATAAATTCAGTCAAAAAGGCTGTTGAACAAGTTCCCTGCCACTTCTCTGCTGCACTGCAGGTGGCCTTTCACATCAAGCAAAAAGGCAGCTACAATAAACTAAACCGAATATCAGCTCATTCCCATCTCCACCATTCACAAGTGAAGCACTGGACCTCAATCTTCTGTATTTTCAAAAACGAACTCTCAACAGGACTCAAACTGAAAGCAACTCAGAAATAACTTTCAGAGAAAGGATTCCTTAGATGGCTTCTTCAAACTTTTTTGTTTTCCGGTGGAAGGATAAAAATACTTAAAAAAAAAAGAGGATTAATAAATAACAGCAACAATCTGGTATGCACTTAACAAGCTGATAAAGCATCTGTGCCAGTAACACTCCTACACACCCAGAACAGCAACCACCTAGTTACAGATGACGACAGCCCTCTCCAGAGAGACTGCAGGGATGGTAAAATACTCACTAGACTGGCAAGTTGATCAAAGCAGTAAGCAATGGGCATGGGAACAAATGCTTGTATTGCTGTGGTTATGAAGGAATAGGTAATCAGATTTCTACCTGGAATGACTAAATACAGGGTTTTATTGTTTTAGAGAACCAAGTGTGTACCTTGGAAGGTAAAATCTAGTTAATCCCATATTTATTGATTTGCTTCATTTATACTTCACCTTTCTCCCCAGTGGGGACCCAAAGCAGCTTACATCATTCTCCTCACCATTTTGTCCTCACAACAACAGTGTGAAGTACATTAGGCCAGAGCTCAAAGTCAACCAGCAAGCTTCCATGACAGACCAGGTGCTCAAATCTGGGTCTCTTAGATCCCAGTTTAACATTTTAACAACTGTACCACATTGGCTCTGTATGGAAGCGTTATTAAGGCTCTTTGAATCTGTGAATAAGCAGGGCTTAGTGTGAGTCAGAGCTCTTCCCTAGCCTCCAATGCATGGATTCCATCCTAGCATTCAGCTATAAAACACATAAGCACAGAATGTATGGTGAGCAAACTGCCATCACCCAGGTTATCACAGCCTGATCATAGACGGCTGAGAACTGGGACTGAGGGTCAGGTCTAAGAACAAGTATGGACTGTGCCATATTGCTTGCTTCCAGGTAAGCAGACTCAACGTTTAGCCTAAGAGACAGGAATACGAAGATCATAGACTGCTCAACTCTCTATGACCTCCACTGAATTCTATAAGGAAAGTGACTATGACTAGCAACACTGCTATAGGAGGGAATTAAACCTGCTCCCACACAAAAAAATGGGGGCAGGACATAGATGTGGCTTCCAACCAAGCAGCACCCCTAAATGCATCCCTTTACGTTCTCTGGGATGTGAATGACTGCCATTCCCACTTCACTGCTGCTGGTATCAGTCTGGTAATAGCTTCAATCAGACATGAGAGGCTAATGATTATGAAGGAACAGTTGTAGTACAGGACTGATTCACAAGCAGGCATTTCTGTACCAACAAGAGTTAGAGATGAAGAGACTTACAGTTTCTCACACCCAAGGAATTTTGTTCTGACATTTATGGCCTAGCACACCTCTGTGATCCTGAAGCATTTCATACCCAAGCAGGTAGTCCCAGGGATGCAGAAAAGAAAGTAACCTGCACATATTTAACTTCCTTTATATCCTGGTTTTTCTCCTCAATGGGAACCCGAAGCAACTTACATCATTCTCTCCTCCATTTTATCCTCACAACAACCCGGTAAGGCAGGTTAGTTAGAGAGAGTGTGACGGACCCAAGGTCATCCAGCTAGCTTACATGGCAAAGTAGGGATCTGATCTTGAGTGTCCCAGATCCTACCTAACACACTAACCATTACACCATACTGCCGCCTATTATTCACATTTATATCAAGTTGGAGAGATTATATGAAGAAATTCCTCTCCCTCAGGAAACAGCTACACAAAAGCTTGCAGGCATGGATTCCCCATCTCACCTCCTCAAGGCCACCTTCCTAACCAATCTCTTGGCATGGATTCCAAAGTTATGCTTCATTTATGAAGTTCATTTCAAGAACTTTCCCCTTTGCTTCATAGTGCAGAGGGAAACAGGCCCAAGAACAGAAACACGAGGAAACCTGTCATCTCTAACCAAGTGATTGGGAAAAGGCCTCACTTCCAAGTGTGCACTGTGTGTTCTTGCCTGGTGGGTCAAGACTGGGCAAATGCTATTAATAGCCTAATGCCTCAACACTTGGCCCTTTTTGCTAAACTGCTGTGAGATGCAGACCTCCACCCAGTCAAGACTGGGCTACAGGCGAAACCATATTGATGTTGCTAAAAGACAATGCCATCCTATCTAAAGGAACATAAGAAGTCAGATAAGATCTGGGCTTTCTCCAACTGCATTTTTCTAAAAGCACAGTGTGTCATACTGTGTGATGCTGCACCACATTTACAAGCTACTGTACACTGAGGTCCTGTGTGGTGTAGTGAACAGAGTGTAAGACTAGCTTCCATGGCAATCTGGGTTCTACAGTGGAAGCTCACTGGGCAACTTTGAGCCTGTCACAAACTCTCAGACTGGCCTATCTCACAGGGCTGTTGTTGTGAGAACGGTATTCTAAATAAATACAAATGCATTGCTTCAACATTTTGAAAGAAGACGGAGCTGACTAAGCGATGCTTTTTTCTGCTAGTTCTGATCTGGTTTGACTTTCTTGGGAGACCTGAAGAAATCATGGAATCATTATCACTGAGAAAGCTATAACTGTACCCCAAGTTGCTAAGACAACTTACAATGACAACTATATGTAATTGTGGATTTGGCCACAGAGTACAAATCAAAACATCCCCACAATAAGGCTAGGTACAAAAAGGGAAATATTTCTACAAATCTGGAGGGAATCCCTAGGCCTGCAGATCAACCTCCCCTCCTCTGGGGGAGCAAGCCATGCACCGATAATTTTGTAAAACTGAGATCTTACAAGATTACGGGTGGCATTATGGCATTACCTAACAGCACTTTTTTTCAAAGTACGGAGCTGAGGGGAGAGAGGGAAACTGTGGCACAAGGATGGGGAGAGGGAAGAAGACAGAGGCAGCAATGGATAAGAAGAGGAAGGAGAAGATAGCAGTGGCAGGTGGAAGAAGCAAGTAGGCAGCTATAATAGGTTGATACGGTTGACCATCAGCTACTGATCCATCGCCTCGCCAACACTGGAGTCCAGGGACTGGCCCTGCAATGGCTTGTTTCCTTTCTCCAAGGCCGGGGACAAAGAGTGGTGCTAGGGGATCAGCTGTCCCGAAGGCACCCGCTGGAATGTGGAGTGCCCCAAGGGGCAGTATTGTATCCGATGCTTTTCAACATCTATATGTGCCCTCTTGCTCAGATTGCCCGGAGGTATGGACTGGGTTGTCACCAGTACGCAGATGACACCCAGCTCTATCTGCTGTTCGGCGGTTAGTCCAACTCCAAACTGGAAGACCTAAACCTGGCGTTACAAGCGGTGGCTGGTTGGCTTAGGCTGATCCGGCTGAAATTGAATCCAACAAAGACGGAGGTCCTTTGCCTGAGTCGGAGCAGTCCGGGGGTAGGGATCCCACTCCTGACCTTCGATGGGGCGCCATTGGTGCCATCGCCAGAGGTTAGGAGTTTGAGAGTGCTCCTAGATGCCTCCTTAACAATGGAGGCCCAGGTAGCAGCCACTGCCAAGTCGGCCTTTTACCATCTCAAGCTGATCAGGCAGCTGGGCTCCCTTCCTCGAACGCAATGACTTGGCAACAGTGATCCATGCAATGGTCACCTCGAGACTGGATTACTGTAGTGCTCTCTACATGGGGCTGCCCTTGTCCCAAATCCGGAGGCTGCAGCTGGTGCAGAATGCCATGGCCAGGTTGCTGATGAGCACCCCTATACGGGAGCACATCCAACCTGTGCTAAAGGCGCTGCACTGGCTGCCTATAGCATACCAGATTCGTTTCAAGGTGCTGGTTATGACCTTTAATGCCCTTTATGGCCAGGGACCTACAGGGACTGCCTTTCCCCATGTTTCCCAGATAGCACTTCGATCGGGGACCCAGAACCGGCTGGCTCTCCCGAACATCAAGGAGACCAGGTTAGCGACAACCAGGGCTCAGGCTTTTTCGGTGGGGGCTCCCCTCTGGTGGAATGAGCTCCTGGAAGAGATCAGGGCCCTGCGGGACCTGTTGCAGTTCCGCAGGGCCTGTAAAACAGAGCTCTTCCACCAGGCTTTTGGAGCCGCCACCACCGCCAACCATCGCTGATATGTGATAGCTCCTGAAGAGAGCCTGACCCCTCTGGATCCCCAACTACCACCCAACCTGATTGCCTGAATAACTGAAGATCAAGGGACTGACTGTACGCTGAGGAATCACTACTAGCACTTTAGTATATTATATGTATGATTTTAGAATTTGTGTTTAATGAATTTTATAACTTATATTTATATTGTATTGTTTTATACTGTTGTGAGCCGCCCCGAGCCAGCTTTGCTTGTAGGGCGGGGTAAAAGTCTATTAAAATAAATAAATAATAAATAAAGGAGGTAGCAGAGATGGGTGGGAAGGAGGAGGCAAAGGCAGGTAGGAAAAGAGAAAGCAAGGATTACAAGTGGGATGGGATTTCTTATATATGATAAACCTTTCTCTAAAATAAATTCTTACCATAGAGCTTGCCATAACCTTACCTGTAACTGTAAAAATACTTTGGGGACTATTTGGCACATTACAGAATTTCTTTATGAAATTACTTACTGTCATTAATATCCTGTTTGTAAACAATGAGAAGCACTTTGTTAGCCACTCCTGAAAACTGCTGAATTAAATTTACTTTTCAGCACTTCTTTCACAAGTGGAAGCCCAATACAGGCTACCACGTCTGCTCCAAAAGATTCGGGGTGTGGAGGGGGGGTGAGACACTGTTCATTCTTATCCACCCCTCAGCAGCTCTTTATGTCATTGACCTCATTATTCTCCAATCTAGCTGTGGAATCTGGGAGTTAGGAGGCATGGTATGGTGCTGCTCCACTCTGCAAGTAGCTAGCACAAGGCACTGCTGAAGATTACTGTTACATTCTGTAAGTAACCACTGTCTGGAGTCCCACAAGAATGTATATAAAGGTTTAGGGTGAAATGGTATCAATATGCATATTAAACTAATGTTTTTCATTTCCAGCAGATCCAGTTGTAGGAGGTCCAAAAGAGTCAAGTCAGAAATAAACTGAATGTGGGTGTCAACCCAATCCAGATAAGACAGTCATGTATGATGGGGTGCAGGCAATAATGGATTGTTTCATCTTATCTTAGATGGGAGAACACACTTCTTTCAAAATTCAAATTCACACTCTGTGAGTATTTCTGGATATGATCCTGGCCTCTGGTGGCCAGTATGATCAAAAGGGCTTTTATAACAGCTTCCGTTGATACTCCAGCTGCACCTCTTTATGGATAACATAGACTTGCTACTAGGTTGCATGCTCCAGTGCAATCTAGACATCTACAACTGCAGCATGTTGTACATAGGGCTGTCTTTATGTAACCTGCATCAAGAAAGTGGTGGTCAGTGTTCCCTCTAAGCTGAGTTAGTGTAAGCTAGCTCACAATTTTTTAGCCTCTGGCTCACACATTTTTGCCTTCGCTCAGGAAGGATGGCTCCAGAGCAAACTAATTTATGCAGCAGCCAAATCACCTCCTCACAACTAGTCGAGTTCAGGGGCTTCTAATGTCCTGGCCCCACTGGTGGACCTCCTGATGGCACTGGTATTTGTGGCCACTGTGTGATACAGAGTGTTGGGCTGGATGGGCCTTTGGCCTGACCCAACATTGGCGTCTCTTATGTTCTTATGTTAACTTTAATGCCGGTAGCTGACAAAGTAGAATTTTTTCTCACAATTTTTGCTCACAAGACTCCACAGCTTAGAGGGAGCATTGGTGGTGGTGCAACTTTTTCCTGGAGCCATTGCAAGAAGGTGATTGCCATTTGTATTTGGGGAAGATGTCAGTTTAGTGCTTTAAGTCCTACATTGACCAGGTCTATGTTATTTAAGAGAGTGACTCCTCACATGAACTTGGGAGGTTGTAAGTTCAGAGGCCATATTGTGTTAACTCTACCAACTGGCAGCTAGGCTGTCACCCACCCAAAATAAATGTGTGTTCTCTTTGGTGGCTATTTTATTGTTGACTTATGCCCTGCAGCATTTCAAGTTGATTTTTATGCTTATATTTAACATCTGTATTCAGCCTTCCAGCTAATACAAACCCCTAAAAAGAAATTCAACACAACAAAAGCAGAAAGCATTAATACCAACAATTAAGATCAGCAAACACCATAAGCAACTATCAAAGAGAAAATTCAATAGGAAAAAAATAGCAAAAATATATTGCAATACCAGCACAGCCAAAATCAGCAAACTGCAGAAACATTTTAGCACAGTAAGAGTCTTCATGTCAGGTGACCAATTTGGGATTTGAATCAGGAGACCAATTTGGGATTTGAATCTCAATTAGACTGTTTTCCTCCAGATATGCTGAATTCTAACTTTAGTGCTTCTCTAAAGGCTTTCTGTTCTTCTCTGGACAAAGATGCATTTTTACTATTGATCTTATTGACAAAAACAACAATGTTTCTTTACATCCATTTAGACATGGTTTAACTGTGCTTAAAATAACAACACAGTTAAAGAGTCTGATAAATTTGCAGCTACCTCAGGGGATTCTACATTCCTTGCAGAACAAAGTAAATCTGACTATAACTCTTGGAATTTGATAAGACTTTGAATTAAAGAAACTGGACCATAATTGAAGCTGTTAATTAAAAATGTAGATTAACTGTGGTAAAATCAGCTCTCGAAAGAATCTCAAGGAACAAAGCACATCCACTAAAATCTAATACTGCTCCTGGCAGTTACATAACAGGAATCTTTCTGAAGGACATTGCCAAGTAAAGCTCTTCAAATAAAGTTCTGCAACAAATCTTTTTCTAAGGATCAACCATGGACAAAGTGTATATAGTATATAAGCAACTAGTAGACTTAAAGATGAAAAGACTGAAGAGGGCTCCTGCCAACTCTGTAAGATCTAACTCATCTTTTGTTTTCCTTTCCTATTACAGGGATAAAGCTTGACCAAAGGTATGAACCTTTAGAATGGGTCAAGAACACTTGGCCCTTGGCCTGTGGCTTGCAACCTGTCGCCTTGGATGAGCTGTCCTAGTGAATTCATGACTGGCTGAAGATGTAGCTTCTTATATTGTTTCATTTGTTTAAATTGTATTTTTTGAATTGTGGGAAGTCACTTTGGGTTAACCTTGTACACTAGTGGAACAAATGCACCATTAAGAGCCAAACTAAACTTGACAGCGGCGCAGGTCCATCCCATGGCCACCAACACTGTTTTGGAAGCCACTGTAGCATCAAAAGAATTCCTGTGAGGCCCCACTCTGGATTGGAAATGTGGCTTGGTGGCCCCAGGACCTCTGCCCCCCTCCCATGCCTTCTCAGGTGCAGAAACAGCCCCCCACAGCTGTTTTTGGCACTTGAAAAGGTAGAGAGGGGGAACAAGAGCTCCTGGAGCGGCTGCGCTGCATGCCTGATCCAGATCAGGGCCTCACAACCATTAAGAAACTACAATGGCCTGCTCCTTTACATGACTGAAAGAGAGCTTACAGATAAAATCTGGGTTCACTATGCTGGATTTTCTTGACATCACAGTGAGATAAATCACAGGAGAGGAGGGCAACAGAAGAATTTTATTCCATTTAGATACAATTTAGAAAAAAATTCCCATATTCAGATATTTAAATGTTGGTGGATTGGTAAAAGCTTTTTAAGAGGCAAGGCACAAGACAACACGTCAAGATGGTACAATTTGGTACAATAGCTCAAATAGATGGTATACAAAAACCTAGTAACTAACAGAAGATAAAATCTGGGAGGGACAATAAAGAATGCCCTCCTCTTCTAGACATTTATAACAGAAACAAAAGCTAAAAATACTTGAGTTTTACCCAGGATTGGTCATGTGATAAGTTGGTATTGCATGGGGGCTCAAGCTCACTCCTTCCATTTATTTTATTTCTGCTTTATTTATTTCGCCACATGAGTGCCAATTTTGGGAAGGGCCTTCCACATGCTGCTTTATTGAACTCAGATGTGCTTTTATAGTAGACAGGACATCACTGGGTGTCAGGAACACACCAAAGGTTCAGAACAACCAAACTAGAGAAGTGCCTACCAGCCTTTTCAATGTGTACCACTAGCAAAATACCTGGGTATGTGGGAAGGCAATTGACATATATATTGTAGGAACCCATAATGGTTCCCAATTGCATGGTCAATACACACACATGTGTGCACACATACTCACAAAAACCATGAACAGAAACCAGGCCATTCAGTGATGGGGCTAGTTTTGCCACAATTATCCATGACACTGTTCAAGGGCAGCACTTTACCTTTTCCTAATGATAAAATAGTGCTCTCTGATCTTAGCTGGCTTCCTGCAACCTTGCAATTCAATGTCTTGATACTGTCTTCAAGTCCTGAACAATTCAGGTTGGAATTGCATGCACATTTTAAAGCAGTTTAACTGAAGTGGAGGAAGATTTCCAAGTGATAATATGCACCACCATTCACAAGTTATAATTTGCTCCATTTAAATGCTACCATTTACCCCTCCAGTATGTGTAGGAGAAGACAGATGACAACCCCCCCACCTCCCATTTGCCTGTCTTGAATACTGGGCCCTAGTGCCTTACAACTATTTGTAGACAAAATCCCGTAAGACTATATGCAATGCTACCTTTTTACATTACTTGC